>NC_134363.1:57152880-57392880 GCF_048569485.1 Anomaloglossus baeobatrachus | reverse complement strand
CATTACAACAACCCATATATATATACTACACCTGTAATTAACTACACCACTACCCCCTATATACTAGACCTGTAATAAACTACATCACTACACCCCTATATACTACACCTGTAATATATATCACTACACCCCCATATACTACACCTATAATAAACTACATCACTACACCCCCATATACTACACTACTATATACTACACCTACAATAAACTATATCACTACACCCTCATATACTACACCACTATATACTACACCCCCATATACTACACCACTATATACTACACCACTATATACTATGCCACTATATACAACACTACTATATACTACACCACTATATGCTACACACCCATATACTTCACCACTATATACTACACCCCCATATACTACACCCCCACATACTACACCACTGTATACTACACCTGTAGTAAACTACATCACTACACCCCTATATACTACACCCCATATACTACACCACTATATACTACACCCCCACATACTACACCACTATATTCTACACCCCCATATACTACACCACTATACAGTGTGTCCACCCATATCCTGTCCACTGCCATTAACTTGAGAACGGCGGCAGCTATAGGCATAGAAGTGGTGTCTAGGTATAGTAAAATATCCATGCGCTACGCAATGAAACCACATATAGCGCCACCTGGTGGAAAACAACGGAGTTATCAGCTGTTTGATGTGACCTCACAGAAAGAAGTCCAATGGGGTCAGGTCAGGTGAGCGTGGAGGCCACTCTATGAAGCCACCATACCCAATGGCTTGTAGGAAGATCTCCATGAGGTATCGCTTCACGTCCGCAGCCTTGTGAGTTTTACTTGTTATAATTATAGCATTTCTGTATGCAAGGTGTCAATTCGTATTGAATTGATGATGCCCTACAACTTTGTAATTCACTTTTTTCTCTATCTCGTTCCGTTTTCAAAATAAAAATGCTAACTCCGTTGTTTACCACTAGGTGGCGCTATAGGTGGTTTCATTGCGTAGCACATGGCTACTTTACTATTCCTAGGCACCACTTCTATGCCTATTGCTGCCGCCATTCTCAAGTTAATGGCGGAGGACAGGATATGGGTGAACACACTGTATATTACACCACTATATACTACACCACTATATACTACACCACTATATACACCTGTAATAAACTACACCATTACACTTCTATAAACTACACCTGTAAAACGACATCACTACACCCCAATATACATCACTACACCCCCAATATTAGTCACCAGTAACCCCCCCTCCTCATTGTCCCTATCTAATATATAAAGTTGAGTGTATGTATGTATGTGTGTGTATGTATGTATGTATGTATGTCTGTCCGCTAAAGGAATCCGCACCGTCGCATTTACAATCACGAAATTTTGCACAGATGCCTCATGTGACCCAGTGAGCGTCATAGACTATGTTTCGACAGAAAAATTTAACCCGGTGCTTTACAGTTAGTCTCTAAAATACTGCCGCCATTAAACTGAATGGAGGTGGGAGCTATAGGTTATTAATAGCAACTGTCAGTGGTTGCTATAGGAACAACATAAACTGTTAGTTGAAGCTTGTGCGTGAGGTTATATGATGTCGGTGGAGAGATGGATAGAGACAGAAAAAGACAGACAGTCAGAGACACAGACAGAGACAGATGGGCAAAGAGACAGACCTGGAAAGAGACAGACCTGGAAAGAGACAGCCCTTGAAGGAAACAGACGGGCAAAGAGACAGACGAGCAAAGAGACAGACGGGCAAAGAGACAGACCTGGAAAGAGACAGACGAGCAAAGAGACAGACGGGCAAAGAGACAGACGGGCAAAGAGACAACTCTGGAAAGAGACAGACAGGGAAAGAGACAGACAGGGAAAGAGACAGACGGGGAAAAAGACAGAAAGGGAAAGAGACAGCCCTGGAAAGAGACAGCCCTGGAAAGAGACAGCCTTGGAAAGAGACAGCCGGGCAAAGAGACAGACGGGCAAAGAAACAGACAGGCAAAGAGACAGACCTGGAAAGAGACAGACCTGGAAAGAGACAGACAGGGGAAGAGACAAACGGAGAAAGAGACAGACCTGGAAAGAGACAGATGGGCAAAGAGACAGCCCTGGAAAGAGACAGCCCTGGAAAGAGACAGACAGGGAAAAAGACAGACGGGGAAAGAGGCAGAAAGGGAAAGAGACAGCCCTGGAAAGAGACAGCCGGGGAAAGAGACAGTCCTGGAAAGAGTCAGCCGGGTAAAGAGACAGCCCTGGAAAGAGACAGACAGGGAAAGAGAGAGCCCTGGAAAGAGACAGACAGGGAAAGAGACAGCCCTGGAAAGAGACAGACCTGAAAAGAGACAGACAGGGAAAGAGACAAACGGAGAACGAGACAGACCTGGAAAGAGACAGATGGGCAAAGAGACAGCCCTGGAAAGAGACAGCCCTGGAAAGAGACAGACGGGCAAAGAGACAGATGAGCAAAGAGACAGACGAGCAAAGAGACAGCCCTGGAAAGAGACAGTCCTGGAAAGAGTCAGCTGGGTAAAGAGACAGCCCTGGAAAGAGAGAGCCCTGGAAAGAGACAGACAGGGAAAGAGAGAGCCCTGGAAAGAGACAGACAGGGAAAGAGACAGCCCTGGAAAGAGACTGCCGGGCAAAGAGACAGACGGGCAAAGAGACAGATGAGCAAAGAGACAGCCCTGGAAAGAGACAGCCCTGGAAAGAGACAGACGGGGAAAGAGACAGACCGGGAAAGAGACAGACCGGGAAAGAGACAGACGGGGAAAGAGACAGACGGGGAAAGAGACAGACGGAAAAGAGACAGACGGGGAAAGAGACAGACGGGGAAAGAGACAGACAGACACACACATAGAGACAGACACAGAGATAGAGAGAGACAGACAGACACAGAGATGGAGACAGATAGACTGATACAAATACAGACAGAGATAGAAATAGTCAGACAGACAAGGAAAGAGACAGACCAGCAAGGAAACAGACAGACAGAGAGACAGACAGACAGCGACACACAGACAGAGAGACAGAGAGACAGTTACTATCCCGGGCAATGCCCGGGTACTACAGCTAGTGTATCTATATAATAATGTACTGGGTACTTTATTAAATAAACTACCCAGTGTATTAATATTAGACACAAAAGCTGATGGATGCTACATGCAGCCTCTGTCAATAGTGTATGAGATGTAAAATGTGGGCCCAACCCAACTTTGGCACAGGGGCGCACCAGGGAATTCTCCAGCTCTCCAGTGGGACAATCAGGCCACTTTATAATCTATTCCATTAATTTGCAATAAATCAGTAAATCACTCAGCAACAGCACAAGAACCCACCAGGGAATTCTCCAGCTCTCCAGTGGGACAGTCAGGCCACTCTATAATCTATTCTATTAAAATGCAATAAATCAGTAAATCACTGAGCAACAGCAGAGGGGCCCACCAGGGAATTCTCCGGCTCTCCAGTGGGTCAGTCAGGCCACTCCATAATTTATTCCATTAAAGTGCAATAAATCAGTAAATCACTCAGCAATCACAACACAAGTTTGTTTGTTTATTTACCTACAACTGATATCTTCATAGCATTGCTCCTCCCTGATTGCAAGCCACTGGTTCTCCTTTTGAAGCTGCATGAATAGTATCCCATGTTGTCTTTGCTGGCATTGCTTATTACATGTGAAAACTGATTGTTACCACTTGATCCGTTTGTGATGATATCATCATTTTTTAGAAGGCAAAAATCAACATTTGAGTAGTGGGTTTGGCATGTGATTGTGATGGATGCTCCTGGCTGGACAACTCTACGTGGACTGACATTAATATCTGGCCTTGGGAATGTATCTGTGGAAAAAGTAAAAGTATTATAGAATTAATATTACCAGAAAACCAGAAAACAAAACATACTTTTTAACCACAAGATTTAAAGCAGGTAGTAGAGATCTTAATATTTGCCTCATTGAGCAGGTTAAATTTGGTTATCAAGCCATCAGAGCAACACCATAATTAAGCTTTATATTATCAATTGCAGTATGTTATAATAATTATTATCATCTATTATAAAGATTAAGATGGCTGTCTTAGCCGTGGTCTATATAGCCAAGCGAGGCAAAATGGCTTGTTGGTGCCTATGTGACAATTATGTCGGGTTGGTAGGCTCATAGGTTATTTACCCTAGTAAAGGAGTGACTTAGTAACACAAAGACATTAAAACTGGCAACAATACAATAATTATTCTACAACATAAAGAGTGCTGTCAGCATTATATATATATATATATATATATATATATATATATACATATATATATATATATATATATATATATATATATATATATATATATATAATAACCGTCTCTCTGTCTCTCTCCCAGTCTCCGTCTGTTTGTCTCTGTCTGTCTCTGTCTGTCTGTGTTTCTGTCTCTGTGTGTGTCTGTCTCTGTGTGTTTCTCTGTGTGTCTGTCTCTTTCCCTGTCTGTCTCTTTCTGTCTGTGTGTCTGTCTCTATTCATGTGTGTCTCTATCCATGTCTGTCTCTCTGTCTGTCTGTGTCTATCTCTCTGTCTGTCTCTGTATCAGTCTCTCTGGCTCTCTATCTCTGTGTCTGTCTGTCTCTCTCTATCTCTGTGTCTGTCAGTCTCTTTACCTGCCTGTCTCATTCCAGGTCTGTCTCTTTCCCCATCTGTCTCTTTCCCCGTCTGTCTCTGTTTCTTTCCCTGTCTCTTTCCTTGTCTCTGTTTCTTTCACTTGTCTCTGTCTCTTTTCATGTTTTTGTCTCTTTCCCTGTTTTTGTGTCTTTCCCTGTCTGTCTCCCTGTCTGTCTCTTTCCTGGTCTCTGTCTCTTTCCCTGTCTGTCTGTCTCTTTCCCTGTCTGTCTGTGTTTGTCTGCCTCAATCTCTTTGACTGTCTGTCTCTCTCTGTCTCTCTGTCTCTTTCCCTGTCTGTCTCTGACTGTCTGTCTCTTTCCCTGTCAGTCTGTGTCTGTCTGGCTCTGACTGTCTCTTTGACTGCCTGTCTCTCTCTCTGTCTCTTTCCCTGTCTGCCTCTTACTCTGTCTGACTGTCTCTCAGTCTGTCTGTCTCTCAGTCTGTCTCCCCACCGACATCTTATTACCTCACACATAAGCGTCTTATACTAACAATTTATTTTGTTCCTATTACAATTACTCACAGCTGTTATTAATAGCCTATAGCTCGCAGCACCATAGACTTTAATGGAGGCAGGTATTTTGGAGAGTAACTGTAAAGCCCGGGGTTAAATTATCCCGTCAAAACATAGTCTATGACATTCCCTGAGTCACATGGGGTGTCTGTGCAAAATTTCGTGATTGTAAATGCGACAGTGCGGATTCTTTTAGCGGACATACATACATACACACACACACACATATACACACACACATACACTCAGCTTTATTATATATATATATATATATATATATATATATATATATATATATACAGTATATACACAATGTAAATTAAAGATACAATTTTAGAAACCATTGGTAAAAAGAAATGTGCCTACGTAGAGGATGTTATGATGTTGCCTTTAGCCTACCCGGCACCCCTGAAGCCCCGGGCCCACATCTACAATTATTCCTATATGTCCATAATTCAGATTTTTACCATTTCTTTTTTCTGTATTGCAGTGAATGAGTGCTGTTGTACAGTAAGACCAGATATAGATGTCCATATTAGAAAATGGATCAGTCATATCCACAAAATGCGGACACAATTGGCTGCGACTGCAGCTCTGTGTGGTTCTCCATAATGTAGACAGGTGCCTTCTATTGCATACAGTACTTTGGTCCATAAAACAGAGCGAAATGTGCATGCTGTGATTTATTTTTATTTTATGCACATTGGCGACAATTGGTTAGTGCAATAGTTTGCGTATGGTTTTCCATCTATAATAGATGTACAGAAAATCATGATGAGTGAGTGTGCTTGCCATTGATTCATACTCGATTGAGCATCGCAGGTGCTTGAGCTCCATGCTCAAGTCCCCACCCCGCTATTCTGCGGCTTTTATATAGCCAATCAACATGCAGGGGTTGCCTGCTGTACTCGGTAATGCCGTAGCCATCGCGTCATCAGGTCTTATATGAGACCTTGTATCGTGATGTTCGGTACACTGTCCTCTGGACGCAGTTCAGGTAGAGTTGATGTAGGAGGGAGAGCTAATTTATAGCAAACATATAGGCAGTATTTACTTAATATTGCAGTAATTGTATACTGCTGCAGCACCATTAAAACAAAAGTCCTTTTCAGGACGACATACTGTCCTTCCTCTAATAAAGTTGCTATTACCTGCATTCAGTTAGGGAGGGATAGCTGGCGGAGGAGGGATGGATTTGGATTAGAGGCATATATTCAGGGTTTATTGTCTTACAGTCCTTCTATACTAAATACTGCTGCTGCAACCTAAAAACAAAAGGGCTACATATTTTCTTTTCCTTATTAATACCAGAAAGTTTGCAGACATATGTAGTATCTACTTGATTAAAAATGCTCAAGGGACAGCATGTAGACAAGCTGCTGATGGTCCACGCAGAGGACGAGGCCATGGGCCAGATGAAACTGTGCCTGCTGCGGGAGCACACGTGAGACCAAGATTCCTTTCCCACTTTAAGTCAGAACAGTGTGAACAAGTGGTCAGTTGGGTGGCAGAAAATGCTTTCAGTATATTTACCAGCACCACCCTGTCTTCCACATGGTCCAGTCTCACTAACCAAGAGTCTAGACCACATAATCTCCACCCTGTTCCTCCTTCCTCCCACCATGGCAAGTCCCAGGAGATAAGAGATCCCACACTTGGATATTTTCCTTTATTGATTCTGGCCTCTCGACTTGCACGCTTCAAGAAGGACATAAAGAGATTGTATGTAGTGATGCCCAAATATTTGAGCAGCCACGGTCACAAGAAGGTGACAGTGGGTATGGCAAATAGTGACAAAAGAGGTAGATGATGATGATGATGATACACAGTTTCCAACAAGTGATATTGTTGAGTCAGAAAGAATTGAGTGCAGAAGTGAAAGATGAGGTGGTGGATGATGAAGTCACTGACCTAATCTGAGAAGGTGCCATGCAGAGGGAGAACAGCAAGCACAGATATGGAGGGATCTCCACCACCTCAACATGCAGGAAGATGCAGTAGGGTGGCCAGAGGGAGAAAGAGTTCAGCGCAGCCTTCAGATCATGCGCAGTGTGCTTGTGAAGTCAACAAGCAAACACCCTGTGAAGAGGGCTGCGCGAATGAGAAGCGCGAACGCGCGGGATTTCCAGGAGCTGATGGTGACGTCGCTCATGTAAATACATGGTATCACGCCCACAGGGGGCATACTAGACGGGGCAAAGCGACACCCAAGGGACTGGCCTCTCTGCTCTTTTACATAGGGAACACATACGTTATAAAATGTTATTTTATAAATTCATTTTACACAATATTACAACACAGGGATTAGTAGGAAGGGGTTTTTAGGCCACACATCACCCTGCTTGTAGGTTACAAGGCATATGAGACCTGACAGGTTCCCTTTAACAGAATGTGTATGAGGCCCTCCTTTATGTGTAATACAGGGTGTATCAGAGTCCTTCTTTCTTCTAATATTTGGCAGATCTTGCATTGTCTGGATAGGCTTTGTGAGTTTCAGAGTTCTCCCTTCATAAATCATACAGTATGTGTCTGACCATATCACACACACAATATGTCCAGATAATGAAGTATAATGTTAAAATTACATTTAACGGGGACTACCAGTGGGTGTAGTTTTATTTCTCCCTCTACTATGTCATCAACTGTAATCATAGGCAATGGCCAAATACCGTGAGAGATGGCTCGGCTATTAAGGGGTCAAGGAGGCTGGGGGTTTTATCTCTATTTAATTTTGCCTTATGTACAAGTCTTTATGCAGGAAAGAGTGTTTCTCAACATTTTTTCCTGTAAAATCCATTTTATCTTCGGTTTTGTATGTTTTATTGTCAGTCTATAAAAGTGGAGTAATATTGTGACAACATTGTTCCAGGCAATGACCTGAGAGCCAGAAATGCATCTAGGCATCTTCCCCATGCTTTTCCCATTCCATTTGAGAGCTGCTTCCATCCATTTCAGCAATTTTCTTGCCACCCCAGCAGTTCTGGTAAGGTCTTCTAGAAAAATGCTTGAGTTTTGCATTGACTTCCATTATACTAGTTACTCAAATTGAGCCCATCCAACCATTTGATCTGCTCGATTGAGTATTAAGCACTCAAGCATTTTAGTGCTCACTCATCACTAATAGGGATGATCGAATATCACAAATATTCGGCAATATTCGGCTTCACGAATATCCGACAAATAGGTCGCCGCTTTGTGAATATTCGATGCGCAATGTAAGTCTATGGGAAGACCGAATAGTTGCTATTCGGCAACTATTTGGGTTTCCCATAGACTTACATTGCGCATCGAATATTTGCAAATAGCCGAATAGCGGCGACCTATACGGCGAATATGGGCATTGTCGAATATTTGAGGTCTTCGATCATCCCTAATCACTAAGAGAAAACAGATTAAGAACATCATCTATTGGTCCTAGTAATCACCAACATGCCACATCTCTACATTGCTATTGCTTTGGACCCCAGTGTACAGAAAAAAGTAGAAAAGGGTCACGATTGTACAACTTACCATGGACGAAAATATTTAAAGGTGAGCTAAGCACTGACAAGGATCCCTGATAGTATTTGCAGAAGTAGTCCCCATTGTTTTCCTTCTGAATGTTCACAAATAGTATTTCGCCACTGCTGCTTCCATTTAGAGTTTCCCGCTTTCCATCTCGGTTTTCATGTACAAAATAAAACGAGTTCACCTTCCCTGATCCATTTGTACATTTCAATGTAACATTGTCACCTTTCATAATGTCATTGTTAGGATCTTCTGTAACTATTTTGATAATTGGCTTTGGAAGAGCACCTGGATTAGAAAAGAGGTAAATGTTATATAGTATATCATTAATGCATACTGTAAAATGGTGACGCAGGGACCTGTTGTACTATGAGATTGATTAGGGCATGTCTGACATACCTCCACCCAAGGGTGTGTCCCATATGTTATAATAGTGTATGTTTGTTTGCCACATGGTCAGTGTGGGGAAGGTGTGATACCTCTGGAAGGAATCCTCTGAAAGGGAGAGGATTAGCTTGTCCTGACCGGGACAGTGTGTAGAGTTTGTGATACCTCTGGAAGGAATCCTCGGAGAGGGAGAGGATTGTATTGTCCTGACCAGGACAGTGTTTAGAGGTTTGAAGAACAACCACGGCACGTTTGGTGTAGTGTACAAGTAGGATTCAATCCCTTGAATATGGTGAGTAAAAATTGGGCACTCAAGAAAATGAAGATAAGGTGTGATTTTATTGCAGAGTCTTCAGAAGGTGAACTGAGCACAGACGTTTCGGTCCTAAAATATCGGACCTTCATCAGTGTGCATTTTTAAGTTCACTGTGGCTTAAGTAGACGCTTAAGGTAATGGACTGCGGTATCCAAGCTTAAGCTTCTATTTAAAGCCACAGTGAACTTAAAAATGAAGTTCACTGTGGCTTTAAATAGAAGCTTAAGCTTGGATACCGCAGTCCATTACCTTAAGTGTATGCTTAAGCCACAGTGAACTTAAAAATGCACACTGATGAAGGTCCGATATTTTAGGACCCTAACGTCTGTGCTCTGTTCACCCTCTGAAGACTCTGTAATAAAGCCACACCTTATCTTCATCTTCTTCAGTGCCATGTTTTTACTCACCATATTCAAGTGTATAGAGGTTGTGATGCCTCTGGAAAGAATCCTCTGAGAGAATAGAGTTCACTTCTTCTAACCGAGGTCAATGGTAACTGCTACATCTTCACTGGGAAACTTTTAGAGAGAATTGGTATCCAAACCTGAGCGGGCGGACCAGAAGTGAAACGGACTGAAAACCGTGTGTATGTTACATAGTTACATAAGATGAAAAAGACCTAGGCCCATCTAGTTTAACCTTCTTCCACCAATTATATACTCGTATTTTGTGATTAAATCGTTTAATTTCCTGTAAGCTAGAAGAGATTTTGTGTTATGTTGTTGCAGTGTGGTTTATGTGCAGATACAAATAGACCTACTGGACTTTGTAAATGAAGGTGATCATGTCATTACATTGAGAAGCAAACAGAGCAAGTAACCCCATCACAATATCTATAAATGTAAAAAAAACATCTCAGGCTATATTATTATAAATCTCAATGTATATTAGACTTCATAACAACAGAAACGTTATGTCTAACCTGCTCATTTTAGATATAGGTGTGCTTCTGCTCTCTTAGCCAGCTAGATGTTTTTTCACCAGAATACTGAATTACTTTGTGAGAAGCTGCAGCTTCATCCTCCCTACCAGTCATCTATTTACAGGTATCATCTAGACAAATTCTTGAGGTGACTGCTGAGATTGCTGAAGCTCGTAGCTCCATATACACTGTTGTCAATGGTATTTGCTAGCTTCCTACATAGAGGCCTTCAAACTCTTTGGGCATTCAATGCAATGGCTACAAGATGACCCACTAACGTTTCTGCCTTTCAGTGTGATAGCATATACTTCATACTTGATAACAGTCCCTTCTTTGCAGGGATTAGTGAAACTATGCTGTTGTGAATACATTTTCCAGTTTGGGGCTCCCTCTTGTGGTCAGTGCTGGCAGTGCAGTTGATTTGTGTAATAAAAGCCACACACCTGTGGAGGACTGGCAATCAGGTCTTTCAGATTGGGCTATATAACTGAGTAGTTTTTTCCTGTTACTTGCCGGTGCTCAATGGATATCCTGTGTGTTAAGGAGATTCTGAAACCAGCCCTGTCTCTACCAGAACTCCTCTCAGATAAGTTGGTCTTTGTACCTCTGCTTATTGTTTCCACTTTCTTGTTGATTTTTCTATTTTGATACTAATGCTTGATTCCTATTTTGCCTGTGTGGAGTTCCTAGTGGAATTGGATCATTCCCTACTGGGAGTGTCTGTATACTTAAGTCCATGATTCTGCAATGAATTGTGCTTTGTCATGCTTGGTATTAATTCACTCCCTCATCTATATTTGTGTTTTTGGATCCCGGTAACATCAGAGTGCTGATATAGTGGGGGAGAGGCCGTGTGGTCTCAGAGTTTTTCCATATCAGGTGTGCTGGTATTTATTAGGGTTTTTATGGCTGCAGAGAGTGCTCCTTCCTATCCTTTCCTATAAAGATAGTTTGGGCCTCACCTTTGCTGAATCTGTTTTCTGGCTTTGTATTGTGTTTTCCTATATCACCGTAGTCTTTACATGTGGGGGGCCTATCTATATCCTTGGGGATTGCTCCGAGACAGATTAGCTTTTCTTATATTTCTATCTGTAAGAATATTTAGTTCTCCGGCTGTGTTGAGACGACTAGGGCATCGTAGGCTCGTCCCACAGCTACTTCTAGTTGTGTGTCAGGATTAGGTCTGCAGTTAAGGTTCCAGCCACTCTGGTTACTGTTTGGGTTTCCACATTTTTTGATCCTCCTCGGCCCCTGAATCATAACACCGTGCACAAAGGATGCCAAAAAATGCAACTCCAAGAAGGAAAAATTGTGGAATTCTAGATATCACTGGATGGATAGACATGATACTGATCTGGAAATGATGAAAAAAAATGGAAAAAACAAATTCTAAACATCTCGATTATGGATGAGAGAACCAAAACTGTAAAGTTTGGGGTTTGTAACGAACATTAGTTGTCCCGAACACAGATTTTTACCTATACATCCAGTTCCTGTTTGAGTTTGTCATCAAATAAAGTTTGTTCAAAAGCTGCAGAGCAGCCAATCATCAAGCTTCATCGTTGTGGGCACTTACAGCCCCATTACAACAATGTCAAGTATTGGCATGGCTGCTTTTGGCCGATACACCACTTGAGAAAAAAATAATTTAAAAAAATGACATGGGTTCTCCCCCTATTTTTGATAACAAGAGCAGGTAAAACAGATAACTATGGGTTGCAACCCCCAGCAGTCTGCTTTAAGTTGGCTGGTTATCAAAAATTTCACAATTTTGACCATAGTGCTCAAAACCACATCCAATAGGTTCGTTAACCCTTTAGGTGCTTTAAAGGAATTAAAGCAATGTGGAAAGAAAAAATCAAAATGTTACTTTTTCCAACAAAATGTTGCTTTAGCCCAAATTTTGCATTTTCACAAACATCAAAAATAAATTTTATTATAAGCAAAAATTAAAACATACAAGAAAGATTAAAATAGAGATGATTACAGAATAAAACAGAGGATCAAACAGCATAATGAGCAAAATTTACATATTGTATAAATAAATAGTAACACCCAATTACTGTCACAAATAATGCACATATTACAAAAATTGTACAATATAAATTTATTCCCTCAAAAAGTACATATAACTGTAAGGTATAGAAATAAAGAGATTGTGCAAATAAGTTAATTCATACAGCAATAATACAAAAAATGCCTTATAATACTATAGTGAAAATTGATTAAGAATATAAATATAAAAATATAAAATAACCTTGTCCGGGAGTGCTGCTGTTTGCTGTCAGGGAATGTAGCGCCCCTGAAGCTCTGGTTGCTACAGGGTACTGCAACTGATTAAGGAGTTTTTATTTTTACAAGTGGTAATATATAAAAATGGACCTCACTTTATTTTTTGTAATTTTTGCTGAACATGGCAATACCCCATATGTGGTTAGACACTACTGTTTGGGAATATGACAAAGCTTAAAGGGAAGGAGCACTATTTGACTTTTGGAATGTAGAGTTTTCTTCAATAGTTTGCGTGAGGTTCCAGAACATCAGTAAGCCAATTTTGTAAGTTACACCCCCCTGGAAATTCATTTAGGCTTGTAGTGATTATTTTGAACCTAACTGCTGTTTTCCAGAATGTGGATGTTGCAAAGTGAAAATTACAAATATTCGAGCTTAGTGCCCAAAGAATTGTATCCAACTTGTGCTTCTGTAGACATGCACCCCATAAGGTATTAACTGGGGTTTCTCCATTATAGCAAAGCCAAACATGTGGATGCTAAGGCCCCTTTCCCATTGCGTTCTGATCTCCGTTCAGTGGTCTATTACATCCGGGTGTCCGCCTCCAGAAAGTGAATGCTCCCAAAAATGGTGCACGACAGAGCCCACGGGGACTTCGTCCGCACCATTATAGTCAGTGGTTCTGTCGGCGCATACATCCAAAACCCGGTTCGGATGGAAGCCCCGACGGGACCACTGAATGGAGATGAGAACGCAATGTGAAAGCGACCTCATTGTGATTTGAGTGCACTACAGGGCTCAGTAGGGAGAGGGACAGCGTATATTCTGAAGGATATTTTTTTTGCAGAGATATGTTGCTTTCCAGAGCCTTTGAGCTACCAAAAAAATGGAAATTCAATATCTTTCCATTGACAAATGACAGATCTGAGTGGAGGTTTGTTTTTGTAGAATGGGTTGAAATTTTTATTGGTAGCATTTTAGGGTAAATAATATTTTGGATCGTATTTAAGGCTCTTTTCTCTTTTATCTTGTGCTCCACACTGAGCACTTACATTGTTTCTGTCTAAATACGTGATTGAGATGAAACCACTTATGGAACCATTCACTGTAATGAGGCAGCTGGAGTCACTTCTGGCCATTCTTCCAGTAGTGTTCAAATTTTTGGAGATGCGCAAAAGTGTGGTCAGCTCCACTTTTGTGCATGCCAAAAAAGACGGGACACCACCAGAACTGAGGTCAACGTCAAAAGTGGCTCCATCTGGCTCATGACAATGAAAGGTTCCGTCAGAGGTTTTCTCTAAAAACTGTTTTTTTGTAGCAGGCTCCTTTACCATCTGATCAGTGAAAAAGAAATCCAGTAATGTAATCTTCTAGCAAGTCACTGGTGAAATAGTGTTTTCCATCAGTGATTTTGGTTGACGGCATGGTTTCTACAATATGGGTGGTCTTTGAACAATTGGTGACAATCAACAATATTATCAGAATTTTTAAGGGTTGGAACTTCAATAAAATAGCAAGTTTAATATTTTTCACTGTCGTACTTACTGGCTGATAACCATTGCGTGTTCATCATCAGGAGCCAGCCTGAAAGACATAATAGTGGATTAGACTCAAGGAGCTTATCTACTTCTGTTTTCTTTGTACCGATCAGGAGCAAGGCTGCCATATCATACAAAGGAGTAATACATTTAAGGGGTGAACAGTTATAACCATTGTCTATAGGAATTATAGGGAACTTGAACTTGATCATTTCAGCAAAGTCTAACTAGTTTGTTAATGTGCAACAGTGCCGAACAAAGCATTGGATGTATTCATGAATTGTAGACTCCCTCCAGTTGCTGACTGACTGACTGAGTTTCCTTTACCAATTTGAATAGGGAGAAATCTATAAATCAGTGGCTGAAGGGTAAAATAATCATGGATATTATGAATATTATGGACAGCTCAGCTCCATACACATTAGAATAATGTTGGCTGAATCCCTTAATATAGACTAATTGAGCCAACAGTTTTACATGAATGGGGGCCGCTAGTAGAAGATGACTGGGAGTTAAGTTTCCGGTATGTCCAATTTTGAACTGTGGTCCCTTTAGTTCTCTAGAGACAAGCCACAGCGAGAACAAAAATCCCATGCATGGGAGAGTTGGCCGAGATAGCAGAACAATCAATCGAACCATTATTCATCCAACAATTATCTAAAGCGTATGGAGGGTTTAGATGTAAGTTCTCAAAAGCTACTAAACATTAATGTGATGCCCCGGACTAGTCGGGTCGTCCCAGGTAGTCACACACAACACCACACCCCCTCCCAGTTAGGTAACACCCGTCAAACTAAAAACCTTGTCACCCTCCAGGTTTGATGTCCACACCAGGGGGCGGAGACAGGTGGTTGGCTCCGCCCACCGAGGAGTTCACAGGCCTGGAGGCAGGAAAACACACAGTTGGAGTCTAGTTCAAGCACAGGTGTAGAGCAGTCAAGTTCACGGGCAATCCTGTGTCCAGGCCTGCTAAGAGACTACCAGGTGGCTGGGTCGGAGCCCAGTCACCATTGGCAAGGAGGCAGACGGTGGTGGCCGCCTGCAGGAGACTGGGAAGACGACCGGTGGAACCAGAACAGGGTAGTAGCCCGCCGGAACCGAACTGGGGAGCCAACTGGATACCGGAGCACCAGGCAGGTGTCACGCTCCCCGGGTCCTTGGCTCCCCTCCCCGGGTCCTCTGCTCCGCTCCCCGGGTCCTCAGCCCCGCTCCCCGGCTCACCTGCCACGCTCCCCGGGTCCTTGGCTCCGGTGCCCGTCCTTCCCAGGCCCCCTGGTCTCCGATCGCGGCGCCCGACGGCTTCCCAGGCCCTGGCCGGCTCCCCTGCGTCCTCTTCTCAGCCTCCTTCCCTGGCTTCTGGCACCCGGGCTGCGCGCATGCGCATTAGGGCGCGCGCGCGGTCACTGACCCTTTCTTAAAGGGCCAGCGTCCATTAACAGGAAATGAGGCTAAACAGGTACAGGGTATAAAGGGGTGTATTGTCCAAGAGGGCGGGGCCTGATCTTCGTGTTTTCCAAGCTAGGAGTCAGGTCTCCTTGTGTCTTCGTGCCATACTCACGTATCTCTCTTCTAGAGCTGATCCTGCCTCGCCATCCGGTCCTGCTGAATCCCGAACCCCGCACGCTGTCCGTCTGCCATCTGACAGTCCGTACCATCTCGGATCCCTGCGGTGACCCGTCATCTCGCTCCAAAGGTTCCGGACCCCGCCTGACATCACCTCGGCTTCCGAACCTGAGCTACGTCACCCGGACTACCATCTGTGACTCCGTGGTCCCAGGGACTTCTTCGTTACACTCACTGGCACGGACTGTTCTACTGCCCATAGTGCTTCAGCTACCGGACTCCTTACCACCATCTTAGAGTTCGGCCCAGTGGATCCACCTCCTGGGTCAGCCCGACCGCCTGGCCCTGACAGTAAGATCAGGCCATGGATCCCGCTGCAGCACTAGCAGCCTTGCAAGAGGAACTCCAACGCCAGCGTGAAGTCCAGACCCGCATGCTGAACTTTATGACTTCCGTGGACACCCGCCTGACCACGCTACAAGCGGCAGTCACGTCTTCGACATCCCAAGCCGCCACTAGTCAAGCCACGTCCCCCGCTCCCGTGGCTGCTTCTTCGGATGCTTCCAGACTGCGTTTGGCCTCACCACCCCGGTACGCCGGAGATCCCAAGTCCTGCAGGGGGTTTATAAACCAATGCTCCCTCCATTTCACGCAGCTGCCACATCTGTTTGCCTCCGACCAAGCCAAGGTCGCCTTCATCATGTCTCACCTGGAGGGCGAGGCACTGGCGTGGATGAACCCGTTGTGGGAGAAGGAGGACCCTATGACCAAGGATCTTCAAGAGTTCCTGCAGGCCTTTCGCAGCACCTTTGACGATACGGGACGCGCCTCTGCGTCTGCTTCATCCCTCCTCCGCTTACGTCAAGGAACACTGACGGTGGGCCAATACGCCATCCGTTTCCGCACTTTGGCTTCAGAACTCGGGTGGAATAATGAGGCCCTAACAGCCGCCTTCTGGGAAGGACTCTCGAGTCGCATCAAAGATGAGTTGGCGGGTCGTGACGTGCCCTCCACCCTAGATGCCCTGATTGCCCTAGCAACTCGAGTGGACATTCGTTTTCAGGAGCGCTCCAAAGAGCTGTCTCGTGAGAGACGTCCGGTACGGCATTCCTCTCCTCCACAGAAGCCCTCCGTATCTCAGTCATCAACAGCTGGGATTCCCGTCCACGAGCCCATGCAGATCGACCGAGTACGACAGTCTGAACAACGTCGAGCAGAGCGGCTCGCCAAGGGTCTCTGCTTTTACTGCGGAGAGGACACACACCTCCTACGCTCCTGTCCGGAAAGGCCGGGAAACTCCAAAGCCTAGGGTTGGTAGGAGAGGCCACCCTAGGTGCTGGGACTCTCTCAGACCCGGTTATGTGGACTGTGCAAGTGTCAACGGGAGAGACGCGCTTCACGGCTGAGGCATACCTCGACTCTGGAGCAGCAGGCAATTTCATCCAGCAGGCCACGGTGGACAAGTACCAGCTGCCTGTTACTCCACTCGAGAAGCCCCTAGTGATTGCCTCTGTGGATGGGAGACCCCTCTCTGATACCATCTCCTGGGTCACCAGTCCGGTCGAACTGCGTATCGGTGCCCTGCACACCGAGAACATCGCTCTCTACGTCCTTCCACACATGTCCCATCAAATCCTGCTGGGACTTCCCTGGTTGCGGACACACGAACCATCAGTCAGCTGGGGTACTGGCGAAATCACCCGATGGGGTCCTGCTTGTCATGAGAAGTGTCTGAAGTCCATACAACCCATCCGACGACCTCCGGTTCCAGAGAACCTACCGGAACTGCCTTCGGCCTATTGGTCCTTCGCAGACGTTTTTGACAAGAAGGAGTCTGAGGTACTTCCGCCACACCGTCCCTACGATTGTGCCATCGACCTGCTCCCAGGAACAACACCGCCTCGAGGACGGATATATCCGTTGTCTCCAGCCGAAACCAGGGCCATGTCTACCTACATCACAGAGAGCCTGGCAAGGGGATTCATCCGGAGATCCTCCTCTCCTGCGGGAGCAGGCTTCTTCTTCGTTAAGAACAGAGAGCACAAGAGAGTGGTGTTTAATGCCGCGCCAATAGATCACTTCAGATGATGTTCAGACCAGTGTTACTTTATTGTTTTCCAGGTCAACGCGTTTCTGGGGCATCTGCCCCCTTCATCAGGACCACCAAAGAAACAGATAACATCCAATCTGTTTCTTTGGTGGTCCTGATGAAGGGGGCAGATGCCCCAGAAACGCGTTGACCTGGAAAACAATAAAGTAACACTGGTCTGAACATCATCTGAAGTGATCTATTGGCGCGGCATTAAACACCACTCTCTTGTGCTCTCTGTTATCTACCGTTTTGGTGGCTGCAGCCTTGGATTGTGTGATACATGCGATTACAGTAGTTGTGGCTTCTCACAACTACATCTGGTGAGTAGTTTTACTCCCCCACCCCCACCCCTCACATATTGGGGTAAGACCCTATGCGCTTGTTTTTCCACAGTTTTTTCCGTGTTCTTCGTTAAGAAGAAAGAGGGTGACCTACGCCCATGCATCGACTACCGGGGTCTGAATCAGATCACCGTAAAAAACAAGTACCCTCTGCCGCTCATCCCCGAATTGTTCGACCGGCTCAGAGGAGCCCGTGTGTTCACCAAGCTGGATCTTCGGGGTGCCTACAACCTAGTTCGTATCCGCTCTGGGGACGAATGGAAGACCGCGTTTAATACTCGCGATGGGCATTATGAATACTGCGTGATGCCCTTCGGCCTGTGTAACGCACCAGCAGTCTTCCAAGAATTGGTGAACGACATATTCCGGGACCTCCTCTACATCTGTGTAGTAGTTTATCTGGATGACATCCTTATCTTCTCTCCGGACCTCCAGACCCACAGAGAGAACGTACAGCTGGTTCTACAAAGACTGAGAGAGAATCGTCTCTACGCCAAATATGAGAAGTGTGTCTTTGAGCAGTCTTCTCTCCCTTTCCTGGGATACATCATCTCGGGCACTGGACTGCAGATGGATCCAAAGAAGGTCTCCTCCATACTCAACTGGCCTCCCCCTTCTGGACTGAAGGCAATCCAACGGTTCCTGGGATTCGCCAACTACTACCGCCAGTTTATCCCTCACTTCTCTGCCCTGACTGCTCCTCTCTCCGCTTTGACCAAAAAGGAGGCTAATCCAAAGGACTGGTTACCTGCGGCCGACGCCGCGTTTTGCTCACTGAAGCGAGCATTTGCCTCCGCTCCTGTACTCCACCGTCCGGAGTTAAACCACCAGTTCACCTTGGAGGTGGATGCCTCCTCCTCGGGAGCCGGAGCAGTGCTCATGCAGAAGTCCTCCTCCGGCAAGATGGTGACGTGCGGTTTCTTCTCCAAGAGCTTCTCAGCGCCTGAACGTAATTACACCATCGGTGACCGAGAACTATTGGCGGTCAAACTGGCTCTGGAGGAGTGGCGCTACCTCCTGGAAGGAGCAGTGTACCCCGTGATTATCTACACGGACCACAAGAACCTGGAATACCTGCGGTCCGCTCAGCGACTGAACCCACGGCAAGCCAGGTGGTCCCTATTCTTTGCCAGGTTTGACTTCCAGCTCCATTTCCGACCCGCGGACAAGAATGTACGCGCTGATGCCTTGTCTAGGTCTTTCATGCCCATGGAGCAGGAGGAAGAGACTACCCAACCCATCATCTCTCCTAGCAAAATCATTCCGGTGGCCCCTGTCACCCTGGCCCAGATACCGCCCGGAAAGACCTATGTCTCTGAGACTGACAGGCAAAAAGTGTTACACTGGGGTCATGCCTCAAAAACAGCCGGTCATGCAGGCCAGAAGAGAACATGGGGTGCGATTGTACGCCATTACTGGTGGCCATCCCTTCGCACGGACGTCGCTGCTTTCGTCTCTGCCTGCTCCTCTTGTGCCAGGAACAAGACGCCCAAACACCTGCCCTATGGCCGTCTTCTGCCTCTGCCTATACCCTCAGTTCCGTGGCAACACATAGCGATGGATTTTATTACGGACTTGCCATTATCCTCTGGACACACAGTCATATGGGTCGTGGTGGACCGGTTCTCCAAAATGGCTCACTTCATCCCCATGGCTGGACTGCCCTCTGCTCAGGAACTCGCGGAAGCCTATATACATCACATCTTCCGCTTGCATGGCTTTCCATCCCACATCGTGTCCGACAGAGGAACTCAGTTCACCTCCCGCTTCTGGAGGGCGCTCTGCAAACATCTGGGAGTAACTCTGGACTTTTCTTCTGCATACCATCCTCAGTCTAATGGCCAAGTGGAGAGGGTCAATCAAATCTTGACATCCTTCTTACGTCACTATGTCAACGCCCATCACGACGACTGGTCCACGCTTCTGCCTTGGGCTGAATTCTCACATAACCACCACATCAGTGAGTCGTCCTCCAAATCTCCCTTCCATGTCGTTTACGGACTTCAGCCCTCCGTCCCATTGCCTATATCCCCTTCTTCGGATGTCCCTGCGGCTGATACTGTAGCCCGTGACTTCGCTACCATTTGGGACTCTGTCAAGGCGTCCCTTGGACGCGCTTCCCAGCGGATGAAGAAACACGCTGACAAGAGGCGTCTGGACCCTCCGTGTTTCTCTCCTGGTGACCTGGTCTGGCTTGCTTCCCAGTACATCCGATTGAAGATACCTTCCTACAAGCTGGGTCCCCGCTACATCGGGCCGTTTAAGGTCCTCAGCAAGATCAATGAGGTCTCCTACAAACTACAGCTCCCGGCCACGATGAGGATACCCAACTCATTCCACGTCTCCCTGCTCAAGCCGGTTGTCCTTGGTCCCTTCTCCGCTGCTGCCAGTCCGGCTCCTCCACCTATTGCCGATGACGACATCTATGCGGTAAGGGATATCGTGGCCATGAAGACCGTACGGGGTCGACAGTTCTTCCTGGTGGACTGGGAGGGGTATGGTCCTGAGGATAGGTCCTGGGAGCCCAGGGAGAACGTGGGCACTCCTCTGATCCGTGCCTTCATGTCCCGGTTGCGGGGAGGGGGGCGTGGGGGGGGGGTACTGTCACGCTCCCCGGGTCCTTGGCTCCCCTCCCCGGGTCCTCTGCTCCGCTCCCCGGGTCCTCAGCCCCGCTCCCCGGCTCACCTGCCACGCTCCCCGGGTCCTTGGCTCCGGTGCCCGTCCTTCCCAGGCCCCCTGGTCTCCGATCGCGGCGCCCGACGGCTTCCCAGGCCCTGGCCGGCTCCCCTGCGTCCTCTTCTCAGCCTCCTTCCCTGGCTTCTGGCACCCGGGCTGCGCGCATGCGCATTAGGGCGCGCGCGCGGTCACTGACCCTTTCTTAAAGGGCCAGCGTCCATTAACAGGAAATGAGGCTAAACAGGTACAGGGTATAAAGGGGTGTATTGTCCAAGAGGGCGGGGCCTGATCTTCGTGTTTTCCAAGCTAGGAGTCAGGTCTCCTTGTGTCTTCGTGCCATACTCACGTATCTCTCTTCTAGAGCTGATCCTGCCTCGCCATCCGGTCCTGCTGAATCCCGAACCCCGCACGCTGTCCGTCTGCCATCTGACAGTCCGTACCATCTCGGATCCCTGCGGTGACCCGTCATCTCGCTCCAAAGGTTCCGGACCCCGCCTGACATCACCTCGGCTTCCGAACCTGAGCTACGTCACCCGGACTACCATCTGTGACTCCGTGGTCCCAGGGACTTCTTCGTTACACTCACTGGCACGGACTGTTCTACTGCCCATAGTGCTTCAGCTACCGGACTCCTTACCACCATCTTAGAGTTCGGCCCAGTGGATCCACCTCCTGGGTCAGCCCGACCGCCTGGCCCTGACAGCAGGGTACTCAGACCCAGTACAAAGCCCTAAACTGACAGGGCCGAGTCGAATCAACTGATTGCGGACTGGACTTAAGGACCTATCCCACACAAGCCCAACCATACAGGGTAAAGCCACCGCCAAGGCATAGAGACCCAAAGGGCCAGCGTCTGCGGGCAAACGGGCTCCTACTGCATATACACGTCGGGGAGTGGACTACCGGTGTCTAGGCATAGGAGTCAAACATTTACACACAGAGGTGCAGGAGAAAGGCGGAAACCACCAACCTATTCTGGGAGAAGCTGCAGCCGGCTGCGGGCCCCGTTCATCACTCCGTTTGGTTTACCAGAGACTCCAGTGTCTTGTGTCAGAGTGAGTACACCAGTGCCATCAGGCACCGCACCGCACTGCACCGCAACACTTCACCATGCACCCCGGCCCTCGCCCACCGGGTCCCGGGACCAACACCCCCTACCCACGGAGGGGTCAAAACCTAGCTGCGCCATTACACCGCTCCCGGGAGCCCCTCATACCTTCACCGCAGCGGTGGTGTCTACAATCACCACAACCCGTGGGTGGCGTCACGAACTAACATCCCAAACCAAACCACCGCGGCCCCGGCCGTCGACTTCCTCACCTAAATCCCCGCGTGTAGTGCCAACTCCCTTGCAGAGCGACGTGACCCCCGGGTCCGTGAGAGGCTCGAGCCACCACCCGCAGTACGAGCACGGATCCGAGCGGCTCGGCGGTTGCAGCCGAGCCCGCAGGGCGGTACATTAACACATCAGGCAAATTAGGTTATCCGTCACTACTTTATGCTGCCCTCAAAAAAGGTATCATGCACAAGCTAACAAGTTTCAGGCTTCAATTGAGTTAGTCAAGCGCCAGGTTATTTAGTCACCTGTTGATTTCCCTTTGGCTTCTCCAGAAGTGGAATGGTTGGTCATCTAAAAGCTAAGCCGAGCCAACTGCAGAAAAAATGACCACATCATTCCAGTGATGGATGAGGATCATTGGCATCAGACTTTTTCAGATTGGACATTGATGCCTCTAAAAGACTTTAACGTTCAAGAAAACATGACACGTAATTATTATTGACTTCCACATGGATAAGAAAAATAGTATATTCTTTTAATATTTCCCTATTTATGTGGTTGCTTTCACACTGTATTTTTAGTAAAAATTGCATTTTCCTGGCAATTTTTTGTGCCTATAAGTCAAGAGAAAAATAAAAAAACAACATTCCTGGAACACTCATATTTTGCATTCCAGGTTTGTTGAAGAGTTTGTGTGATGCCCTGGCCTATCAGGTCGTCACAGGGTATTGTGCAATCTGCCCTCCCGCACAGTATCCACCCTCCTTGATTAATGGATCCCAGTCCACTGGTGTTGTTAACAGCTAGTCCAATTAAAATCCTAGAAACACTTCCCACTTGAACCTACCAGACACACCATTGGGGGCCTGAAGGGAATAGGGCCGCCCACATGGGGGGTTGGTGAGGAGAAAGTGAGGACAGTGACAGTTGAGAGTTGAGAGTGAAGGAGAGAGGAGGTGAAGTGGCTCTCGTGCGGAGAGGCCACGGAGGAGAGCTCCTGTATACTAGGTGGCAGACGTTGGTCTGGGCCTGGTGGGAACTGGAATCCGGCCAGCCTTGAGCTGTAACCGGGCAGGGGCCAGGGTACGACGGGGTACGTGGACCCCAGGCCGGAAAGTAGCTTCACGCGTTCCGGTAATTTACCCGACGGGGTTGAAGACTCCAAGTTTCATTCCCAACCCGCTCCAAAATCGGGGTAATAGCGCACCGATGGGATAGGACTTTCCCACTACAGTCCAAATAAATCCTATGCGTGAACTCTGAGAGCAAGCTCATTTCGTTAGCGGAACCCGGAGAGTTTCATACTGACGGGTCCAATCTAGACTAAAGGCTACTTTACACACTGCGATATCGGTCCCGATATCGCTAGTGTGGGTAGCCGCCCCCATCTGTTGCGCGACACGGGCAAATCGCTGCCCGTGCCGCACAACATCGCCCAGACCGGTCACACATACATACCTGTCCGGCGACGTCGCTGTGACGGGCGAACCGCCTCCTTTCTAAGGGGGCGGTCCGTGCGGCGTCACAGCGACGTCACTGAACCGCCGCCCAATAGCAGCGGAGGGGCGGAGCTGAGCGGGACATAACATCCCGCCCACCTCCTTCCTTCCGCATAGCGGCCGGGAGGCAGGTAAGGGGAGCTTCCTCGTTCCTGCGGCATCACACGCAGCGATGTGTGCTGCCGCAGGAACGAGGAACAACCTCGTTACTGCTGCAGTAACGAGATTTGAGAATGGACCCCCGTGTTGCCGATTAGCGATTTTGCACGTTTTTGCAACGATGCAAAATCGCTTATCGGTGTTACATGCAACGGCATCGCTAATGCGGCCGGATGTGCGTCACGAATTCCGTGACCCCAACGAGTTCGCATTAGCAATGTCGCAGCGTGTAAAGCCCGCTTAAGGTGCCACAGACCAACAACAACACCAGGGGCACAGATCCAGGCGTGCTCCCCGCAGGCTGCAGTGGCAATCATAACTTTGGTTTACAAGCTGTCGGTGTGGTTATTCTGAGACTGAGTGAGTACAGAGGAAACCCCCCCTCTCTGCACCTATTCCCCAACGATACCCAACACCATCCATCACCAACGGGCCCCGGGACACAAACCCCCTACCCACAGAGGTTTTGAACATCAGGCTGCTGTATCACCGTCACCGGGCTCCCCAAAGGCAGCAGTGGTCCCACACATTACCATTTACCACGCACTGTGGGTGGCATCACAAACTTTCCAAAATCCCCCTGTACATATCGACCCCCCCTTCTTTTAATCGAGTGGCCGCGCGACCCCCGGGGACCCCTCGGGCCACCGCGGATCCGCATCCGAGCGGCGGCAGCACCCCGGCTGCTCACCTGGGGGCGGTACATTTGCGGTACATTTGCAGTAGTAAGAAACATCAAATGTATTAAGAATAGTGATGGGCGAACTCGGACTGTAAACGTCCAGATCTGCATAGGACACCGATTACACAGGCACCGATCCCGGGCCCAGAGTTTTCAGGGAACTCTGGGTAGCTATCCAGATCCAACCATCCAGATAATTAAAAAGAAGAAAGGGAAAAGAAAGAAAATAGGAATAAAGCAGGCGCGTTATATTTATTGAGTCTCCCGTGTGACAGTAACATGCTGTCACACAGGGTGGGGACGCGGTCTAACTACAACCAATCACAGATGCGGGGACTGATGGTGGGTGGGGGAAGCAGTGAATATGTAGGAGGTTAATGAGTGGCCTCGGAAGTTGTGTTACCGATGTATGGGACATTCGGTAAGTATAACGCGTCTGCTCTCATCCCCCTAGCCCTTTCTCCCACTATTTTAAAGCGCATGATTCTGGTTCCCATAGACTTATATGGGGATCAGCATCCTGCCAGATACCCTGAAATAATTCTGGGTCCGAACCAGTTTTTTTTTTTTTTTTTAAATCCGGTTCGACCCCTGATTCCTGATATCTGCGGGTATGCACACCACTAAGAGGCGCTAGCCTTATAATGAATTTGGCCCATTTTTCAGTTGTAATGTGCCATCCTTATTACTGGATTCTAGTCTAGAACTGGAGAACATTTCTGTCACACTTTACATCACCTCTACAGCATACCGTAAATTATGATGAGTTTGTTGGCCGTACTTGGCCAAGCCCCCCCATTTGCTGAAACCTAGACACTTTTCAAACGTTTTCCACAACTATAAGTTTTAATCCAGAATTATAGTGAAAACTGTTAGATCAATTATAACAAAGTTAGAAAAAGTCTAGCAATATAGAAATAATCTCATAAGACTTAAAAAGATAGGGATAACTTTCCTATTGCTGGAGGTCTGACCAGTGTCCCCAAATAATCCCAAAAACCAAGCCCTTGATATGAGTGTCAAAGATCAACCAAACAAAGATTGACAAGCTCCAGCACTCCCAGTAAGAAGGAATGGAGTGGTCAATTTCTATTCAAATGGGGCTCGTTAAAGCTCCAGTTTTTGGGATTGGTGGTGAGGTCGGGCTAAAGCCTGCTTTACAAGTTACGATTCTGCATACAATATCATATGCGACCGTAACCACCCCCATTGTATGTGCGGCACGTTCAATTTGTTGAATGTGCTGCACAAACGATTAACCCCCGTCACACGTACTTACGCGTCCATACGACCTCGATGTGGGTGCCGAACGTCCACTTCCTGGAGTGGGAGGGACGTTCGGCGTCACATCGATGTCACGCGGCAGCCGGCCAATAGAAGTGGAGGGGCGGAGATGAGCGGGACATAAACATCCCGCCCACCTCCTTCCTTCCTCATTGTCGGCGGGAGCCACGGACGGAAGTAAGCTGTCGTTCAATGTTCCCGGGGTGTCACACACTGCGATTTGTGCTGCCTCGGGAACATTGCACAACCGCACGTTCAATTTTTGAGAAATGAATGACGTGCGTGCGATGAACGGATTTCCGTTCAATCGCAATTGCACGGAGGTTTTACATGCTACAATCATACTTACGATGCCGGATGTGCATCACTTACGACATGACCCCGCCGACACATCGTAAGATTTATTGTAGCATGTAAAGCGCCCTTAACAGGCTATTGGTGGTCAAACCCACAGCAATAAGAAAGTTATACCCTATTACAAGGATAGGCAAAAACTTTTTAACTTGAGTATGTCCCTTTAACATTCACTCCAACATAGTTAAAATAAGGTATCCAAAATACATGAGCTCACAAACTGGCCTACATATTTTGGTGAATTCTGCCTTTTTCATGTCCAACAGCAAGTTTCTGTCCCTCTATATAGGTTACTTTTTGTGAACTATGTAAGATGAATCATAATCAATATGTTTCTTCAATTGTCTTGAATTTTTTGGAAGATCAGTAAGGTTTTTTTGTAAATGTTATTATTATTATTATTATTATTATTATTATTATTATTTCATCATATGGTAGGTTTGACAAGTCTCTCCCTAAGAGAAGTCATCCACCACTACATCAAGCCTGGTAGCTCTCATCCACCACTACATCAAGCCTGATAGTAGTCATCCACCACTATATCAAGCCTGGTAGCAGTCATCCACCACTACATGAAGCCTGGTAGCTGTCATCCACCACTACATCAAGCCTGATAGTAGTCATCCACCACTATATCAAGCCTGGTAGCAGTCATCCACCACTACATGAAGCCTGGTAGCAGTCATCCACCACTACATTAAGCCTGGTAGCAGTTATCCACCACTACATCAAGATTGGTAGCAGTCATCAACCACTACATCAAGATTGATAGCAGTCATCCACTATTACATCAAGCCTGGTAACAGTCATCCACCACTACATCACGCCTGGTATCAGTCATCCATACATCAAGCCTGGTTGTAGTCATCCAGCACTACATAAAGCCTGGTAGCATTCATCCACCACTACATCAAGCCTGGTAGCAGTCATTTGTATATCAAGCCTGGTAGCAGCCATCCACCAGTACATCAGCCAAGTCATCCATCAAGTTATATATTACTGTTGTGTAAGTCTATTTTCATACTTCCAACTTTCATAGCCAAAAATTTGGACTGTGATGCCCTGATCGGTCTCGGATCTCCTAATCTTGACTCAACAGCTTCACTAATGCTTATGAGGATGTTGAGCTTGGGTCTGAAGATCTGAGCTAGTTTGTGTCTCATTAAAGACATCTAAGGAGAGACTTAATAAACCTACAACATGATGTAATTTAAGAAAACTACAAAACAAATACAAATCTACTAACAGAAAAAAATTGGGGCAACTGTGGTTTGTGATTGGACTGTGAACATTAGATGTGTAATAGCGTCCAAACTGTTATCATCACCTCCCTCGTTACTTATACCAACATGTAGTTATTTAAAGATAAAATTCACACCAAAACTATAAATTTCTTATATATTGGTTTTTGAAGGAAGTACTGTGAAATATCAGTGTGAAATTGTGCCTAAATTGGTCATAATGGAATTATCGTTGAAACTGAAAGATAGTCAAAACAAAATTAACTTTCTGTGGTCATAGTGTAATGACCATCAAGACATCGAGATCCAGTAGATAAAATCTAATATGATCCTCTACATTGTCCAATTAGCATTTGCTAATATTTAGAAATGAGTGAACTGATGTTTGATTAGCATGTGCGCTAAAAGGCCAACTAGAGGTGATAGAATTGACTTACGGATACTTTGCACGTTGCGACATCGCTACTGTGATCTCGTCGGCGTCAAATCGAAAGTGACGCACATCCGGGGCCGGTAACTACGTTGCAACGTGTAAAGCCTAGAAGCACCGATAAACGATCGCAAAAGCGTCGAAAATCGGTGATCTGTGTAGTGTCAGTCATTTCCATAATTTAGCTGCAGCGACAGGTACGATGTTGTTCCTCGTTCCTGCGGCAGCACACATCGCTGTGTATGAAGCTGTAGGAGCGAGGAACCTCACCTTACCTGCGGCCGCCGGCAATGTGGAAGGAAGGAGGTGGGCGAGATGTTTACGTCCCGCTCATCTACGCCCCTCCGCTTCTATTGGCCGCCTGCCATGTGACGTCGCTGTGACGCCGCACGACCCGCCCCCTTAGGAAGGAGGCGGGTCGCCGGCCAGAGCGACGTCGCAGGGCAGGTAAATGCGTGTGAAGCTGCCGTAGCGATAATGTTCGCTATGGCAGCTATCACAAGATATCGCTTCTGCGACGGGGCGGGGACTATTGCGCTCGGCATCGCTACAATCGGCTAGCGATGTCACAGCGTGCAAAGTACCCCTTAGAGTTCGGTTCGGTTCGGTTAGTTTCATAGTGTTTAAGGTTGAAGGTAGACTTAAGTCCAGCGAGTTCAACCCATAACCTAACCTACCATGTTAATCCAGAGGAAGGCAAAAAAAACATGCAATAGCCAGTAAATGCCACATTAGGTTTTGATTAGTGCACATCAACAAAAAAATTATTGCTTACATTTTACGCATTGCATAAGATGGCAACAGCCACAGACATCTCACATGACCTCAGATGAATCCACACAAGTTTCCACATAATGGATTGCAGCTATCACATCACTTGATATAGCACAGGCCAATCAGAAGAGACTGGCATAGCCTGTATACAAGCCGAAGCAGGGAAGGCAGCTGCATAGTGAGAAGACATCAGAGCTCACAGCAAGAGAGATAAAAAGAGAAAGATCTAAATCATTGGCCAAAATGATCTAGATAGAAATGTGTTGTACAACTGCAGTATTGAAGAAGATGAGTGTCGTTGACAACAAATAATGCGGAGATTGAATTGAAAGGTAAAGAGTGAGATGAGGGTGCCAGCAGCAGTGCTAGACTCAGTATTTATTTATAGAGCAGGATTGATTCCATGGTGCTGTACATGAGAAGGCGTTACATACAAAATACAGATATAAATTAGAATGAACAGACTAACAGTGGAAGACTAGTACAGAGGGAAGAGGGCCCTATAGTCTTCACGATGATGGGAAAGTAGACGTTAGGTTTGGGGTTGCGGCAGCTCCGGTGGTGGTGAGGTGGCAGCGGGGTCATTGTATGCTATAGGCTTTCTTGAAGAGAAGGGTTTTCAAGTTCTGCCTCAAAGTTCCAAATTTGGTGGATAATTATATATACTAATAGGACTATAATTGGATGTGTTGGGGCACAGAATTTCAGAGGATGAAAGGTACTCAGGAGAATGCTTAGAGGCTATTGAGTGAGGAACTTACAAGTGTACAAGGAGTGAAGGAGGTTTTAAGAAAACCATAGATTACATGGTATGGCGTAGGTGGCATCCATCCTAGTGCATTTTAATTGCAGGTATACAATTTGTGTTTTTTATCATTCTTAATGCACTAAAAAGCAGCAAGTCAGCACAATATTATTTACAGAAAAAAAGAAAAGAGTCAGGAATGAGTGCCAGTCAGGTTTGCTTGTTTGCCACAAGCAACTCTACTACGTTTTTGCATTTCTTTTGCAATCCTTTATGAGAAGAGGCCACTAGTTGTATTTTAAAATACCAAAGAAAACTCCCCAATGTAACTGCAACTGTCTACCAGTCACAACCTCACAAAGTGCACTTGTTTTTACACATATATACACACTACCGATACATACAAATTCAGAGGCATGGTTTCATGCATATGCTGCATACTGAACATGCATACACTGGTGTATACAGCTACAGTGACTTACATACACATACCACATACACACCCACCTACACACACTTATATCATGATGGCACCCTCTGGTAGGTAAATTCGTGGAGACCTTTGATTTTATTTTTGCCATAATTTGACAGTTTGCACAACCGATGAATGGTAGGGATAAGCGCACCTGACTGTAAAATTTGGGATCCATAGGGATCTGCGTTCCCCAAGCATGGAGTTGTTACGGAATTCTGTGTAACTATCAGGATTCGGCCACTGGGTAATTAAAAAAAAAGGAAAATGAAAGAAAATAGGGTATAAAGCAGGAGCGTTGCGTTATAATTACCAAGTCTCCCGCACGGCTGTAACACTACTTCCAGGGCCACTCATTAACCTCATACATATTCATTGCTTACCCCGTCCACCGGCAGTCCCGGCATCTCTGATTGGTTGCAGGTAGACCACGCCACCACCCTGTTTGACAGCGTGTGTGATTGTGTGCAATTACACATGATGTCTGTGTTTTTATAATGGTGTAAAAATAAATAAATAAAAAAATTGGAGTAGTTGGTGATACCCAGCACAGATAAAGCATACTGATTCAGATTGCAGCCCCCAGCCGTGTGCTTATCTTGGCTGTGTATTTAAATAAGAGGAAACACATGCGTCTTTTTTTAATTATTGAAATAAATAATTCTAAAAAATGTGTGTAGGTCCCACTAATTTTGATACGCAGCTATGATAAAGCCGACAGCTGGGCTGGTATTCTCAGGCTGGGGAGAGCCATGGATATTGGGCCCCCCAACTTAAACATAGCTGCCTGCAGCCACACAGAATTGTTGCATCCATTTACTTGGCTTATCCCGATTGCCCTGATACAGTGGAACTCTGGGTAATATAAAAGTTCTATGACAGCTCACAGCTGCCACTAAGCCCTAGATTAGTAATGGGAGGTATCTGTGAGACCCCCCATTACTAATTTGTAAGTGAAAAGAAATAAACAGAAAAAATCCTTTATTTGAAATAAAATACAAAAAAACACCCTCTTTCTCCAACTTATTAACCCCAAACACCTAGTTCCAACGTAATTCACATGAGGTCCCACAATGATCATGGCTCTGCTACATACTGAAGTCACAGCACGCGGGCACAGAACATGTCCGCACTCTGTGGCTTCAGGCAGAGACTGACTAAGCCGCAGCTGTGAGCAGTGAAGTCACACAGCTTATCTGCAGTCACAGCTGGAGGCTCAAATGGTATCTCACCTGTGACTGCAGGCAGTGTCGGACTGGCTACCGGAGGAATCTCCAGTAATGCCAGGCCTAGATTCAGGTACCTGCATTGCACTCCAGAGCTCTTACCTGAGCTCCGGTGTGCAGCCGAGACTGTACTGCGAGCGCCGAGTGATTGATTCTCCGGCGATTGCGGTTCAGTTCATAACAGCTGCAGAAAGGCCGGGCTGATCTCCAGAGTTCAGGTGAGAGCACCTGAGATCACCCCGGCCTGTCTGCAGTTGACATGAACTGAACCGCAATCGCCGGGTAATCAATCACTCGGCGCTCGCCGTACAGTCTAGGCTGCACTCCGGAGCTCAGGTGAGAGCTCTGGAGTGCAATGCAGGTACCTGAATCTAGGCATGGCATTACTGGAGATTCCTCCGGTAGCCAGTCCAACGCTGACTGCAGGTAAACTGACCACAATTGAACTCAGTGACCACACTTCAGGTAAATTAAGTTCAGAGACCAGCATCTCCTGGCAGAAACCACGTTTTTTTTTTTAAAGGAGATGCACATTTGATAAAGGAATATGGTGTATAAATTTCAACACCAAATCTGCACCTCTTTGCAAAAAAAAATACACAAATACTGTTTTGAAGCCGTTTTGGTGCAATTGTCTACCAGTAGATCCAAATCTGGGGCAGACATTTTAGTGATGCTGAAGAATTGCACTGATCAGGAGAAACGATCAGACTGTACAGGCATAAAGTCCCCGAGGGGACTAGTAAAATCAGTATAAGAAATTAAAAAAAGTTTTAAAAAATATAAAAAAAAATTAAGTTCAAATGACCCCCCTTTTGTCTTACTGAGAATAAAACAAAAAAACAAAAACACAAATTTGGTATTACCGTGTTCAAAAAATGCCTGATATAGGAAAATATGAAATATAAAATCAATCAATCTTATCAGTATACGGCGTAGCAAGAAAAAATTTCCAAACGCTAAAATTAAGGGTTTTTTGGTCGCCGCAACATTGCATTAAAATGTAATAGGCGGCTAACTCTTTACATCTATGCAAAAATTGTATAAGTTAAAATGACAGTTGATATGGGGAGATAAGGTATGCACACCAGTGACTATGTAAGGGGAATACATGAAATAGCAGAAACTGCTGTGTGAATACTGACTTGAAAAATCCAATAGCTATATGCAAGAGTGAATATGTGAAAAATGGAATCTGCATTACTGCCATGAACATATGAATCAAGAGAAATTTAGCTACTGAATTGATCAATGCAATAGAGCCCCAACACTACGGCAAAGTATTTCTCTACGTTGGGGTCCCTAGCTTGTGTGTGTCCTCTCATGCAGTTAAAAAACCTACCGTGTATGGGAAGCTGAGACCCAGGCTATTTATGCGTATGATATGGATTGGCAATAGGTGTGGTTGGGGAGGGTTCACAAACGAAAAAATACTAACAAATAGGAATAACGTTTGGAACACCATTCTAAGTCCGAACTCGGTGCAAAAACCTAAAAAAACATCACTATGGGGAGATAAGGTATGCACACCAGTGACTATGCAGTTTCTGCTATTTCATGTATTCCCCTTACATAGTCACTGGTGTGCATACCTTATCTCCCCATAGTGATGTTTTTTTAGGTTTTTGCACCCAGTTCGGACTTAAAATGACAGTTGAAACACAACAAATAGCCCCAGATTCTTAAAAGTGAGAACGCTACGGGTCTCAGAAAAGGGTGACAAAAGCGCAATTCTTTTTTCGACAAACATCTGAATTTGTTTTCACCACTTAGATAAAAGTAAAACTATACATGTTTAGTGTCTACAAATTCGTACTGACCTGGGGAATCATAATGCCAGATCAGTTTTACCATATAGTGAGCACTGTGGATAAAAGACCCCAAAAAACAATCGTGCAATTGCACTTTTTTTTGCAATTTTTCCACACTTTGAATTTTTTCCCCTTTTTCAGTACACTATATGGTAAACCTAATGATTTCATTCAAAAGTAGAACTCGTCCTGCAACAAAAAGCCCCCATATGGCAATATTGATGGTAAAATAAAAACGTTATAGCTCTTGGAAGAAAAGGAGGAAAAAACAAGAACAAAAAAAACCTGGAAAATCGACCGGGGTGTAAAGCGGTACTCTACGTGACTGTAGACTTGTGAATCCTCTCAGAGCATGCATTGCATGGTGTCTTGATTCTCCGATGTTGGTGCTGGGAGAGGGCGGTCATGTGACTGTAAGTATGTAATATGTATGCTTACCTTTATTGAGTAAGGTTTCGCATGTCTAGTTGGAATTTGGCCTGGAGTATGCATATCGCACACTTGGCTCACAGAACTTCCCACTCTTAAGGGGACGTTACACGCAGCGATATCGCTAACGAGCGTAGCCGCCCCTGTCTTTTGTGCTTCACGGGTAAATCGCTGCCCGTGTATCGTTAGGAGCCATCACACGGAATTACCTGCCTAGCGACGTCACTGTGGCCGGCGAACTGCCTCCTTTCTAAGGGGGTGGTTTGTGTGGCACCACAGTGGCATCACTAAGAGGCCGCCCAATAGAAGCAGAGGGGCGGAGATGTGCGGCCGTAACATCCTGCCCACCTCCTTCCTTCTTCATTGCCGGCGGCCGCAGGTAAGCTGTAGTTTGTCGTTCCCAAGGTCTCACACATAGCGATGTGTGCTGCCTCGGGAACCACAAACAACCTGCGTCCTCAACAATCAACGATTTTTTGAAAATGAACGACGTGTCAACGATGGACGATTTGGCGAGTATTTTCCATCGATAATGGTCGCTCGTTGGTGTCACACGCAACGACGTCGCTAACGATTCCGGATGTGCGTCACGAAATCCGTGACCCCGGCGATATATCGTTGTCTGTAATGGGGCCTTTAACCGTAGCACCAGAAAATCCTGACAGTGCGTGACGTGCACACTGTGAGGATTCACAAGTATGAAGTTACATATGATTTCAGACTTTCCGGCCAAACCTTTTAATTTAGTCCTCATTTAGCTGTCTGTTTTCTCTCAAAAGTGAAAAAGACTGGTTCACATCAGTGTTTTGGATCAGAGTTTCATCAGTGTTGGTCCGGTGTCTCAGTGTGTATCATCAATTACATCTGTTTTCCTTGTATACAAAAAATGATGGAGGTTTCTCAAGTTTCTTCTGGCAAACAGTGACTGAAAACCAGGCAGCACTAAGATGCAACTAGGATACCATCAGAAGCTGTCCAAGTTGTTAAAAGTCCCAGAGGCTTGCATTAGTGAGTTTAATCTATGACTTGGATCAAAAAAAGACATGATTTGGTTTTTCTTTTGTAGACACTCGATCCAAAAGAAAAATTACAGACTATATCGGTGAAAAATCTAATTAGAATGCGTGGAAGAAAAACTGATGTTTGCATGAGGACAAAGGCCCCTTTCATGCATCCGATTTTCTCACACCTGGGTTTTTTACAGAAAGAATACATAGCAATTATGGTTCACATGTCCACATTTTTCAGACCAAGTGTCCGCAAAAAAAATAATGGAGACTTGTCTGATTTTGATGTTAGTCACATATCATTCTGGGGTTAAAACAACATTTTAGAGGCAAAAATGTAATTATTCTGTCTTCAGCGCACGGTGGTATAAAGCACACCTTTGATGTCAATATGCTCACTGCACCCATAGATGAGTTCATTGAGGGGTGTAGTTTTAAAATGGGGTCACTTGTGGGGGGTCTGCTTTTCTGGATTGTCAGGGTGCTCTGCCAATGTGTCATGACACCCCAAACCATTATTCCAACGAAATCTGCACTTCAATATGACACTTCTTCCCTTCCAAACATTTCCATGAGCCAAAACAGTAGTTTTTAACCACATATGTAGAATCGGTGTACTCATGAGAACTCCTTCACATCAAACTGTATAGTGCATTTTCTTCTGTTACCCTTCTGAAAATTAAAAATTTGGAGCAAAATCAACATGTTTGTTGGAAAAATGTATATTTTTATGTTATAAAATTCTGTAAAGCACCTGGGAGTTTAAGGGGCTCACCACCTGTTTTGATAAGTTCCTAGTTTCCAAAATAGGGTGTCATGTTGTTGGTTTTAACTGTTTAGGCACCTTAGGGGCTCTCCCAACATTGAAATGGCATTTGCTAATGATTGCAGCCAATTTTGCGCTCCAAAGTCAAATGGCGCTCCTTTCTTTCTGAGCCATGCTATGTGCCCACACAGAATGTTTCCACCACATATGAGGTATCAGTGTACTCAGAAGAAACTATCCATTAAATTGTACAATGCATGTTATCCTGTTACCCTTGTGCAAATTAAAAATTTGGGCCAAAAGCAACATGTTTGTAAGAAAAATGTAATTTTTAATTTTTCTGCTCAACGTGGTCAAATCTGGGAAGCATCTGGGTGTTCACGGTGCTCACCACACATCTTGATAAATTTCTTGAGGTGTCTAGTTTCCAAAATAGGGTCATGTCTTGAGGGATTCCTGTTACGGTTGCTGCGAGCACTGGAGACTATGTCCAGATTTCTTGCTACTGCACATGTGCGAGCGCTGGAGACTAAGTCCAGATTTCTTGCTACTGCACATGTGCGAGCGCTGGAGACTAAGTCCAGATTTCATGCTACTGCACATGTGCGAGCGCTGGAGACTAAGTCCAGATTTCTTGCTACTGCACATGTGCGAGCGCCAGAGACTAAGTCCTATCTTGGAGCCATTGCACATGTGCGGGTGACATCATCGCTGACACGAGGTCACATGTCTCTGACACCTTCTATGCCGATTGGTCGCTGGTCATGTGCTTGTGACGCCTTGCTCGGTGATAGGCCAGCATGACGTCACTCCTGTCGTTCTGGCAGCGGATTGGCTCTGTGTCCTCCATCTTGGATGAGGCACAGAGTCTATATAAGACCCTGACACATGCCGCATGGCGCTCCGTCCTCTTGGTTCATGCATAAGAGTAGACGCTCTGTGCGCGTTCCTCTAGGCATTTCTCTGTCTATGCTAGGTGAGCGCTACCGACAGGGTAGCGTTCTTATACCTTACAGCTTCGGCTGCTGTCCGTATCCTTACCTCTTAGGGGAGCGGACATAGGCAGGTGCCTGAGGCACATGGTCTGGTTGGGCCTTGTGATTCGACTCGTAGGTGGACGTTGCCGCTAGGGTAACGTTCCTTATACTGCGTCTGGCAGTTGTTCGTATCCTCGCACACTAGGGGAGCGAACAGAGGTAGGAGCTTTGTGCGGCTTACGCTGCTGTTCGTCTCTTTTGCACCACTAGAAGAGCGGACCTAGGCAGGTGCCATATCTAGTGGTTCGTGTCCTCGCACACTAGTGGAGCGAACGCAGGTAGGAGCTTTGTGCGGCTTACGCTGCTGTTCGTCTCTTTTGCACCACTAGAAGAGCGGACCTAGGTAGGTGCCATTTTGCACACATTGCATTTGTCTCTGTGATTATTAACAGAGATCATTCCACACACCCTCCAAGTAAGGGAGGAATTGCTTTACTTACTTATTATATCCTTCTGTGAGTTAACAGAGGTATTGCACTCTGCCATAGTCTGCAGCAAAGTCTTTGCACGGTGGACCCTGACTGTCTGATACTCCTTTAAGTTATTATCAGACAGCCCCCCGTAACATTAGGACTGAGCCAAGGGTCTGGCAGTTATGGCAGAATATCAGCAGTTACACCGTTACATACAAGTACTTGAGTCACGGCTCAAGAGTATAGAGGATAAACCTCAGACCATGGTGACAGCTGCACATGATCCTCGACTTGCTCTGCCAAACAGATATTCTGGCGATGCCAGATCATGTCGTGGTTTCATTAGTCAGTGTCAGATACACCTAGAGGTCAACTCTTCTCGCTTCTCTACTGAGAGGTCCAGAGTAGGCTTTATCATCTCCTTACTTCAGGACAAAGCCTTAGAATGGGCGACTCCCCTATGGGAGCGCTCTGATGTGGTTACTCTGAGACATCAAGACTTTCTTGATGCTCTTAAGGCGGTATTCATGGGTCCGCAGGTTACCCATGATGCGGCTCTGAGACTGTTAGATCTATCTCAGGGTTCGTTATCCACTAGTTCTTATGCCATTGCTTTCAGAACTCTGGTGGCAGAACTAGATTGGCCAGAGAAGGTGTTGATTCCTATCTTCTGGAGAGGGTTGGCAGGCTATGTCAAGGATGCTCTTGCTACTCGTGAGGTCCCTGCTTCTCTGGAGGACTTGATCACAGTAGCAACGAGGATCGATGTACGCCATAAGGAACGTAGACTCGAGGTCTCTTCCTCATGCCCTAAGCATCGGGCTATTCCAGTTGTTGAGGGTCCACTACCATCTTCCTCAGCATCTGAAACATCTCCCACTCCTATGGAGTTAGGTCATACGTCCTCCAGACTACGCAAGTCTGGTCCTCCTATATGTTACGTATGTCGTCAGGCTGGGCACTATGCCAACAAGTGTCCTAGTCGTCAGGGAAACTCCCTGGCCTAGTAACCATTAGAGGGGGGTTACTAGAGACGTCTTCTGCACCCTCTAAGTGTTGTATCCCAGGTCAGCTCTCGTTATCTGAGAATACATGGCCTATTATGGCTTTTGTGGATTCCGGAGCTGACGGGATTTTTGTGTCCTCAGGATTTGTAAAGGGACACAATATTCCCTCTATCATGTTAGAGGCGCCTATTCCTGTCCGTGTTGTTAATGGAACTATGTTGTCTGACTCCATTACATTGAGGACAGTTCCCTTGCGCCTTTCCCTGTCTCAGGGTCACATAGAGGAGATTTCTTTTCTTGTTTTGCCTGAGGGTATAGACGACGTCCTTCTGGGCCTTCCATGGCTTCGGACTCATGCTCCTCACATTGACTGGGAGTCTGACAGCATTATTAGTTGGGGTTCGAAATGTCAGTCCCGATGTCTTCCCTTACCACCTAAGGTTGTTGCGGTTGCATCAACTGATCTCTCTCCCATACCTACACCCTATTTGGATTTCGCTGACGTGTTCTCCAAACAGGGTGCTGAGGTTCTTCCACCCCATAGGCCGTATGACTGTGCCATAGACCTTATCCCAGGTTCGGTTCCACCTAAAGGCAGGGTTTACCCCCTGTCAATACCTGAGTCGGAGGCCATGTCGACCTATATAAGAGAGAGTTTAGAGAAGGGGTTCATTCGTAAGTCTGTCTCTCCCGCGGGAGCTGGGTTTTTCTTTGTTCGGAAGAAAGAGGGTGATTTGCGTCCCTGCATAGATTACAGGGGTCTCAACGCAATCACAATAAAGAACAAATACCCATTACCTTTAATTTCGGAGCTCTTTGACAGACTGAGAGGAGCTCAAGTTTTTACGAAGTTGGATCTGCGGGGTGCGTATAACTTGGTACGAATTCGAAAGGGTGACGAATGGAAGACCGCTTTTAACACCCGAGACGGTCACTATGAATACCTCGTCATGCCTTTTGGGTTATGTAATGCACCCGCAGTATTTCAGGACTTCGTAAACGATGTGTTCAGGGATTTACTGTTATCCTCAGTAGTGGTGTATCTGGAGGACATCCTGATTTTTTCTCCTGATCTGGAGACTCATCGTCAGGATGTCATTCGTGTCCTTTCCCGTTTAAGGAAGCACTCATTGTTTGCTAAACTCGAGAAATGTGTATTCGAGCAGTCCTCATTGCCTTTTTTGGGTTACATTATCTCACAAGAGGGCCTGGCTATGGATCCTGCGAAGCTCTCTGCTGTCCTGGAATGGTCCGAACCTCATTCCTTGAAGGCGGTGCAACGCTTCTTAGGATTCATAAATTATTACAGGTAGTTCATACCCCATTTTTCGACTTTGGTGGCCCCTTTGGTGGCCTTGACTAAGAAAGGTGCTAATCCCAAAGCCTGGTCTACTGAGACATCTCAGGCTTTCGAGGCAGTAAAAAGACACTTTTCAACTGCTCCCGTTCTTCAAAGACCCGATGAGAGTAAGCCCTTCCTCTTAGAGGTTGATGCCTTTTCAGTGGGTGCTGGTGCGGTCTTGTATCAAAAGAACGGTGCAGGTAGAAAAAGGCCGTGTTTCTTCTTTGCTAAAACCTTTTCACCGGCAGAGAGAAACTATACCATTGGGGATAGGGAACTGCTCGCCCTGAGATTAGCCTTGGAGGAGTGGCGTCACTTGCTGGAAGGAGCGAAACATCCTTTCCAGGTCTATACAGACCATAAGAATCTGACGTACTTACAAACCGCTCAACGTCTGAATCCTCGCCAAGCCCGCTGGTCCTTGTTTTTCTCCCGCTTTCACTTCTCCATCAACTATCTGTCTGGGAGTAAGAATAACAAGGCAGACGCTCTGTCTCGCTCTATGGTTTCTACCCAGGAAGAGATTGATGAACCTCGTCTTATCCTTCCCTCCAGGGTTTTTCATACGCTTTCCCCTGTGACATTAGACCAAATCCCACCGGGCAAGACCTTTGTTCCGCCTGATCGACAGAATGATATACTGTCATGGGCCCACACCTCAAAGGTGGGTGGGCATTTTGGTATTAGGCGGACACGAGAGTTACTGGAGAGGTGGTATTGGTGGCCACACTTAGCCAGCCATGTCAAGAGATATGTCGGTTCCTGCTACTCGTGTGCTCGCAACCGTCCATTACGGCAGAGACCGGTTGGGCTCTTGCATCCTTTACCGGTGCCAGATAGACCATGGGAGGTGGTAGGCATGGACTTTGTGGGTGATCTTCCATGTTCACAGGGACATAGATTTGTGTGGGTCATTACGGACCATTTCTCCCGGATGGTTCATCTCGTACCATTATCGAAAATCCCATCTTCCAGGGTACTAGCCAAACTATTCCTCAAGCATGTCTTTAGGCTTCACGGGATGCCAGATCGTATCATTTGTGATAGAGGCCCGCAATTTGCTTCCCGTTTCTGGCGAGATCTTTGTAGCCTTCTGCAAATTGAGTTGAATCTCTCTTCGGCATACCATCCGGAGACCAATGGTTTGGTTGAGCGTACCAATCAATCTATGATTATATACCTTCGACACTTTGTTGCTGAGAACCACGATAACTGGTCCTCCCTCCTACCCTGGGCAGAATTTGCCCTTAACAATTCGCTGGCTGAGGCCACTGGGCAGACACCGTTCGTACTCAATAATGGGCAACACCCTAGGGTACCGGTACCGTTTCCCGCTGCAGCACCTCCTCCTCTTGTGGCCGACTGGGCAACTAATGCCAGAGAGGTTTGGGATCGAACTCAAGAGTCGATCCAAGCAGCTAAGGACCGTATGAAGACGGTGTCCGATCGGTTTCGTCGCCCGGCTCCTGTCTTTTCTCCAGGGGACTTTGTGTGGCTCTCTGCAAAACACGTGAGACTTAGAGTGAGCTCTGTCAAATTTGCTCCTCGCTTCCTGGGTCCTTATGAGGTTCTTCGACAGGTAAATCCTGTAGTCTACCAATTGAAGTTACCTGTCCATCTTAGGATTCATGACAAATTCCATGTCTCACTGCTAAAGCCGGCTATTTTACCTCACGCTCGTAAAGTGCACTCTCCTGCCTCTGATTCCTCTCGCTCTAGCTATGAGGTACGAGCCATAGTTGGTTCTAAGATGGTTAGAGGGCGCAGGTTCTTCTTGATAGATTGGGAGGGCTATGGCCCGGAACATCGCTCTTGGGAGCCTGAGGAGGCTGTCCATGCTCCCGACTTAGTTGCCGATTACCTGCGTCGCCGGGAGGGGGGCCCTTGAGGGGGAGGTACTGTTACGGTTGCTGCGAGCACTGGAGACTATGTCCAGATTTCTTGCTACTGCACATGTGCGAGCGCTGGAGACTAAGTCCAGATTTCTTGCTACTGCACATGTGCGAGCGCTGGAGACTAAGTCCAGATTTCATGCTACTGCACATGTGCGAGCGCTGGAGACTAAGTCCAGATTTCTTGCTACTGCACATGTGTGAGCGCCAGAGACTAAGTCCTATCTTGGAGCCATTGCACATGTGCGGGTGACATCATCACTGACACGAGGTCACATGTCTCTGACACCTTCTATGCCGATTGGTCGCTGGTCATGTGCTTGTGACGCCTTGCTCGGTGATAGGCCAGCATGACGTCACTCCTGTCGTTCTGGCAGCGGATTGGCTCTGTGTCCTCCATCTTGGATGAGGCACAGAGTCTATATAAGACCCTGACACATGCCGCATGGCGCTCAGTCCTCTTGGTTCATGCATAAGAGTAGACGCTCTGTGCGCGTTCCTCTAGGCATTTCTCTGTCTATGCTAGGTGAGCGCTACCGACAGGGTAGCGTTCTTATACCTTACAGCTTCGGCTGCTGTCCGTATCCTTACCTCTTAGGGGAGCGGACATAGGCAGGTGCCTGAGGCACATGGTCTGGCTGGGCCTTGTGATTCGACTCGTAGGTGGACGTTGCCGCTAGGGTAACGTTCCTTATACTGCGTCTGGCAGTTGTTCGTATCCTCGCACACTAGGGGAGCGAACAGAGGTAGGAGCTTTGTGCGGCTTACGCTGCTGTTCGTCTCTTTTGCACCACTAGAAGAGCGGACCTAGGCAGGTGCCATATCTAGTGGTTCGTGTCCTCGCACACTAGTGGAGCGAACGCAGGTAGGAGCTTTGTGCGGCTTACGCTGCTGTTCGTCTCTTTTGCACCACTAGAAGAGCGGACCTAGGTAGGTGCCATTTTGCACACATTGCATTTGTCTCTGTGATTATTAACAGAGATCATTCCACACACCCTCCAAGTAAGGGAGGAATTGCTTTACTTACTTATTATATCCTTCTGTGAGTTAACAGAGGTATTGCACTCTGCCATAGTCTGCAGCAAAGTCTTTGCACGGTGGACCCTGACTGTCTGATACTCTAAGTTATTATCAGACAGCCCCCCGTAACAATTCCACTGTTTAGGCACATCAGAAACTCTCCAAATTCGATATAACATCTGCTAAGGATTCTAGACAATTTTGTGTTCCAAAAGTGAAATGACTCCTCTTCCCTTCTGAGTCTTGCCGTGCACCAACTCAATAGCTTTCCACCATATGTAGGGTATTAATATATTCAGGAGAAATTGCACATCAAACTGTACAGTGTATTTTTTCCTGTTATCCTTGTGAAAATGAAAAATTTGGGCAAAACAACGTTTGTTAGAAAAATGTATTTATTCATTTTCACGCCTCAACATTATCAAATTCTATGAAGCACTTAAGGGTTCAAGGTTCTCAACACAATCTTGATACATTTCTTGAGGGGTCTAGTTTCCAACATGGGGTCACATGTGGGTAGTTTCCGTTGTTTAGGCACAACAAAGTCTGTCCAAATGTGACATGGCGTCCGCTAACGATTCCAAACAATTTTGTGTTCAAAAAGTCGAATGGCGCTCCTTCTCTTCCGAGTCAAGCCATGCACCCAAATAGTTTTCTTCCACATATGGGTTATCAGCGTACTTAGGAGAAATTGGATACCATATTTTATGGTGCATTTTCTCCTGTTATCCATGTGAAAATGCAAAATTTGAGACTAAGGGGGGCTTTACACGCAACGACATCGCTAACGAGATGTCATTGAGGTCACGGAATTCGTGACGCTCTTCCGTCCTCGTTAGCGATGTCCTTGCGTGTGAAACGTTTGAACGACCGCTATCGATCAAAAATACTCAGTTTATCGTTGATACGTCGTTCTAATCCCAAATATCGTTGATGGTGCTGGATGCAGGTTGTTCATCGTTCCTGAGGCAGCACAAATCGCTGTGTGACACCCCAGGAACAACGAACAACACCTTACCTGCGTCCTTCATCAACGAGGTGGGCATCACTTTCTTTCAGTAGCTCTCCGCCCCTCCGCTTCTATTGGACGGCTGCCGTGTGACATCGCTGTGACGCCGCACGAACCGCACCCTTAGAAAGGAGGCGGTTCGCCGGCCACAGCGACGTCGCTAGGCAGGTAAGTCCATGTGATGAGGACTAACGATATTGTGCACCACAGGCAGCGATTTGCCCGTGACACACAAACGACAGGGGCGGGTGCTTTTGTGACGCCCCAGGGGTGATGATCCTGTTCGGGGATGCCACAGGTCTTCTCAAAAGGTAATGTCAGTTATGTAAAATGTGTCGTGACGCCACTCACGGCTTGTGGTCAGGGATGTGCATGACCGCCGCTGCAGTTTTAAGAGCGTCTGGTGCTGATGATGTTTGCAGCCAGTTGATGTAGCCTCCGTGAGTGAGGCAGGCCCCAGGAGCTTGAGTAATCAGGGTAGCAAGGTCCCGGAATCACTCAGGCAGAGTCCAAAAGTCTTTTAACTGATTCTTACTCACTCTGTTTAAGATGAGCGGACGCGGGCGATGCTGCGATTAAACCAGGTAGGACCAGGTATCCTTCGGGACAGTCTGAGAGTAACTGTTAGCTCGCCTTCCTAGCACTTCTGTTTTCGGATAACCCCCTGACCTGAAGTACCATGGGGGTCTATCCAGGGAGTCGCTACTGCCTTTTCTCCCCTGTGTTTGGCCCGTCTGCTGGCAGCGTGGACCAGGGGAGATGGCTCCAGGCTCTGTCTCCTTATTGGTCCCTGCGTGGCTGCTGAGGCTCATACTCCGAAAGTTGGTGAGGTATTTGTAGTTCCCCTCACCGGCCAGGTTTAGCAGATAGTTAAACTTGAGTCTGCTCTAGGGACCTGTTCCCTGTACGTGCCTAGTCACCAGGAGCACCTTTTCTCTGCTCAGACTGGCTCTCCTCCTCCTTTCCTGACAACCTCTGCATTCTAGTTCCCAGCCCCTCCGCTACACCCCTTGATTGATAAGAATTGAAGGCTAACCCCTCTCCGGAGACTACCCAAGGGTCCCATCTAATGGTTGTGGAGACCTGGTGGCTATGTGTCTGTGCGTACACACCTCATTCTGGCCTTTAGTATTACCTGGAAGCACTGTCCCAGCATGGGTGCAGCACTCAGTGGTGCCTGACCAGGTAAAGGGCACCACACTTTCACGAGCGACATCGCTAGCGATGTAGCTGCGTGTAAAGCCCCCTTAAAGTAACATTTTTGTGCGTAAAAGAAAAAAAATCATTTTTTTTCTTCCACATTGCTTTAGATCCTGTGAAGAATGTGAAGGGTTAATAAACTTTTTGGATGTGGTTTTGAGTAGTGTGAGGGGTGCAGTTTTTAGAATGGTGTCACTTTTAGATATTTTTGTCACATAGGCCCCTCAAAGTCACTTTAAATGTGGTCCTTAAAAAAAATAGTTTTGTAAATTTTGAGGGAAAAATGAGAAATTACTTATAATCTTTTAAACTTTCTAACTACCCAAACGAAAAAAAAAATGTTTCAATAAATGTGCTGGTTGGTGTAAAGTACACATGTGGTAAATGTTATTTATTAACTATATTATGTGACATAACTTTGTTTTAAGGGCGTAAAAATTCATATTTTGGAAATTGCAAATTTTTCAAAATGTCACCAAATCTCCAATATTTTTATAAATAAATGCAAAAAATATAGTCCTAAATTTACTACTAACATGAAGTGTAATGTGTCATTAAAAAAAACATTATCTGTTGAAGCGTTCCAGAGTTATTACCTCATAAAGTGACACTGGTCAGAAATTAAAAAAATAGTCTGGTCAGGATGGCGAAAACCAGGATCAGGGGGTGAAGGGATTAGTATTTGGTAGCACACACTTTGGAATAAGGAACTACAATCAATCGTGTCATATAACCGTGAACAAGCTTCTTCCACCTCTCAACTGGAATTTTGGACCACCCTTCTTTTGCAGACTGCTCAGGTCTCTCATATTTGAAGTTTTTAAAGAAATTATGATTACAGCACTTTGTAGAAGAAAAGGAAAAAGGAAAAACAAGAAACCATATGATTCAGAACTTTCCTTATTTTCTGATTTTTTGATGTTTTATGTAATCTCAAAAAAAAATTCAAAATAATTCTTTATCAGAGTATCCAGTCAATTACAAAAAGATGTTTCGGCTATATCGCCTTCTTCGGTGATGACTATAAAAGGAACCGGTTTATATGTAATGCACAAAAGACTCAACACAATATACCATCCTTCAATACTTGAAAATTCCTTGGATCAATTAAAGATATGTCAAACACCCTTTTGTTCAGTGTGAAAGTTTATATGGCACCACGGGTCAAATGGACTGAGGTTGCGTAATCTGCTCATGATAAATATTCAAAGGCTACAATATGTAGCCGAAACGCGTTGAAACTGTCAATTTTTTTTCTACACATAGAAGCTTTGCATGAGCTATGCTTTACATGCTTCATATTTTTACCACTGTATGTGAATAAACAAGCTGGAAATTTATCCTGAGTGGGGTTTCACACATCAGTTTCTTGCCATCAGGCATGATCCAGCGAAAAAAGTGATGCGACGGATCCGGCGATAAAACGGATCAGTGGCATCAGTTTTTTCCATCCGTTTCTTCCGTTTTTTGACGGATCCGTTTTGATACTAAGCATGCTCAGCTCAAAAAAACGGATCCGCCAGCCGTAATCCGGTTTTTGACGTATTACTTCGGATCCAGCATGCATAGGCTTCCATTTAAAACACGTCGTACGGCACCGGATCCGGCGCGATAGGTTTTTTTGCCGGAGACAAAAAACGTTCACCTCAACGTTCCATCCGGCCGCTGGACAAGCAACTTTTGCTGGATCTGGTGAAAGCTGGATGGAATGCAAGACCATTCGGCGCAATCCGGCGCTAATAGAAGTCTATGGGGGAAAAACGCATCCGGCATCAACAGATGCCGGATGCATTTTTTCATGTTTCAGCTGGATTGTGCCTGATGGCAAAAAGCTGATGTGTGAAAGCAGCCTGATCATACTCTCCATGCGCCGGATTGCTTTCTTTCCTTCTTCCTTGATAAATATCCAAGGGATGTTGTTTGAACTAAGTTAGACAATCTGTCCAAGGGTCAATAAAGTAGCTTGTGGAATATTAAGGATAATAAACCAGTCAATGGTCCCAGGTGATGTTTATAGATGCTGTGTGAATATAACCCAGTATACACCATGATTACTGGCACCTGTAATATTCAATGAAAATAAACCAGAGATAATGCTAGAGGCAGAGAGGGCACCTTTACCAGGGTATGAGACGCTTGCTCTGGCAGAAATTAAGAGATCACTTGAAAATTGACAGTTTTTCTGATTTTTCTCTTTTTATTTTTGAGTAACATGCAAATTGTTCTTTTATTCTATAAACTACTGACAACGTCCCTGAATTTCCAAGCAATACATTCTGTATTTATTTTCTGAAAATGAGAAATGGTCAAAATAACAAAAATATGTGTGTATATATATATATATATATATTATGTGAAAATCTAAAAGATCAAATTGTTATCCCATGCGGTGAACACTGTAAATAAGATGTTTAAGTTTAAATCTTAAAACATTTTGCAGCCAGAATTTCTTTCAGAGTTCTTCATTTACCACACCTCCCCTCCCAAAGACATAGAATATGAAGCAAAAGATAATTGAAGTCAAATATACCCCAAAATGGTACCACTAAAAATTGTAGTTTTCAAAGCAGAAACGTAGCTACATTGTTTACTAAAATTGTCATCTAGAAAAACATCGGAAAAAGTTCAACCAACCACATTATAACCATAAGGGATAAACTCTAAAGGATACCTTTTAATACAATTTAAATTGTCTTGATTTGTCAAAATCTTGTAATCAAACAGGCAAATCACTTAAAATCGACACCTGGATTTACATCTTTCTGTTTTGCAAAAAAAATCCATTACTTACATGTTATTGTGAAAACGAAGAAGACCATCGAATTCATCATCCAGTTTCTTGAACGACTCTTAATTAGTTTGATATTAAGACAAGTCCGTAACTAAATTTGTTTTAAAGGAACTATCACATTAAAAAGGAAACTGAATCTGTACTGAGCTATCGATGACGCAACTAAAAAACTGTTGTAGTAACGTGAACGATAGTGTAATAGTATTTTCCACCGATACTCTAGCATTGTGTGACTTAGAAACAAATTACAAACAAATTATTACCATGTTTTTCCAAAAATAATACACTGTCTTATACTATTTTTGCCCCCCCCTCCCCAAAAAGTGCTAGGGCTTATTTTTTGAGTAGGTCTTGGAGAAACTTGGTTGGGGATAAGTTTACCCCCAAAAGAGTAGCCCCTCCTTTCCCAGGAGAGTCATACTTACCATCCCCTTGTGTCTGTTTGGCTCCCAGGTCCTCCTGTGATCTCCGGCAGGCTGTCCCGTCAGATATGCTGCACACCATCCTGGTTGCTTCTGGCCGACACGCACACACACACAATCACCCATCAGATCACGCACACACACAATCACTGATCAGATCACGCACACACACACTCATACACACACACAATCACTGATCAGATCGTGCGCACACACAAAATCATAGATCAGATCGTTCACACACACTCATACACATACACACACAATCACCGATCAGATCACACACACTCACTCACTAGTCACTCACCACATTCAGCGGTACAGAATGCCTCTATCCGCAGGGAAAGATGGGAGGAAGTTACACATCGCAGGTCCTGTAAGCATTCCATCCACAGCCGCAGGTACATGTGTTCCACCCCACTGCGTCTCAGGATTCTGTCAGCCAGAAGAAAGCGGTATCGCTGGATGTGGTGAGTGTGTGTGTGTGTGTGCGATCTGATGGGTGATTGTGTGTGTGATCTGATGTGTGCGGGTGTGAGATCTGATGTGTGTGGGTGTTCGATCCACTGCAGGTCCTCCAGTTCGGCATCTGGTATGATTGCGGGGTCTTCTTTCTCCTCTCTTCTGGGGGTGCAAACAGAAAACAAAAAAGTCTTTATATTTGCCCACATAACATCACATCTCGAAATCAGAATTGATAGGAAAAAAGCGACTGTATCAAGGTATAGAAAGAATGTTTTTATTAAATATCAAAAAATATCTTTTGGGGGTATCTGCTGTCTATAATGAAGTGTACTGCTGTACTCTTTAACTTTTTTAGCTGCACGGACACTTCATTATTGAACTGCGACTAGGGCTTATTTTCGGGGTAGGGCTTATATTTAAGCCTTGCTCTGAAAATGCTGAAAGTCCCTGCTAGGGCTTATTTTTGGGGGAGGTCTTATTTTTGGAAAAAAACATGGTATCAGAAATGAGCTATTGTCCAAATCATGTTTTCGTATTAGGTGTATTTTTAAAATAATTTTGGAATTTTTTAAATAAAAATCACAATCTGAATTAAATTAAAAATCTTTTTTTTTTTTTTTTCTTCAATTTTCACACTGGCCAATATGGCATTTTTAGACTCGTAGTTCCTGTTGTTTTAGGAAACATAGTGTTACACACCTGTCCTGAATCCAGGCTTTACTTCCATTACCCCACTCCGCTGAACTCTGTTGTGCTCCACCTCAGGCTTTGTAGGTGGCCCAGGGAAATCCCATGTTATCGCCTGCCTGGATCTATATGTAACGAGGAGTGGAGCGGTAGCCATGGGCAAGATAGTTGTCTCTTATGCTCTGGCACGTTACATGGAGTTGGGAGTCCTATCTGTGTGTGTGGAGATGTGCTATGGGAGTGCTATTGCCCAGCAGGCCTCATGATGCCTTTGACGTCAGCTGGCCAGGATGATATGGTAGAAATTTCAATGAAGGAGAGCACCATTCCAAAATAAACTCTAAACCCAGCTCAGTACAGTTAGTGAAAGTCCTAATCTCAGCCCACAGTTCAACGTATTCTTCTTCTTAAAGGGATTATTTTGTTAACATGACAGCTAGTTCTGATGCTTTGAGAATTCCTGCACTCACTTTGTCCAATGTACTTTTGCATTCTAGCCCGTTACCTTCCTGTGTTACAAACCTCAGTCTCCTCTCATATTAGAGACACCAATGTGTCACTCAGAACTTAGGTCCGTCACTACTGCATGCTGGGCCCTCTCTGCCCTTCTGACAGGAAACCATCACTGTTCCCTCACTATAGCTCCTTGCAAGCTGGGCAAGTCACAAATATTAACTCCGTCTTACCCTGTTAGGCAAAAACACATTTCAACATTACTAATGCATGTCACAGTTTTCATCACACCACAATAACACTGGTGGCAGTGCGTCCACCTTCTTGCATTCCCCCTTCTTTAATGATGGTCGTGCTCGACCATCCAGAAACATGAAAGACACCAAACACTGTACCAATCACATATAAAGTCAACAAACATGAAGTATTCATTTTCTGCTTCTCCAGAGGCAACACAACCCAGGTCTTACTGGTTTAGGACCCTGGAACTGCAACTATCCAATTACATCTTTGTCTCTAGCTCGGCAAAATTCCCATGGGTTGATTTGGCTGTTTTCAGTATCGTAGCTAAAACCAACGACATGGCATAGTCCATTCCCTTTAACGGTAGCCTTTTACATCCCAGTCAATTGTCCCCCCATCGGTCCTTAGGAATGGGACACAGCCCTTTAAGAGCAATGCCCATCCTGGATCAGGCTCAGTCCCCAGCAAAGGGTGTGTAACCCTCTAGTGATTACAATGTTCCTCAATCCAGCAGGGGGATGTGCAATGTGCGTAACAAAACTGGGCGTGGTAAAACAACGTCAAAAACCTTGGCTATCTGATCATGAGAGTCCCAGACTCATGGACCACATGTCCGCTAAATCCACCCATTCTATTAATTATGCTTAAAAAAATATTAAAGTCTAAATTTTTAAGTATATTGGGCAGCCTTGGATTACCTAAAAATTAAAGAGTAACTGATTAAAAGGCCAGATTTCAGTTTTTTGTTGCAATAACAGGCGATAAAAACATTGCATCTACCCAAAATTGGAATTAATAAAAACCTCAGCTCACGATGCAAAAAATAAGCCGTCACGGAGCCCCAGATCCTGAAAAATGAGAACATTATAGGTATCAGAAAATGGCTACAAAAGTGCAATTATTTTTTAACAAACTTCTTAATTTTTGTTCACCACTTATATAAAAGTAAAACTATACATGTTTGGAACCTACAAACTCGTATTGACCTGGGGAATCAAAATGCCAAGTCAGCTTTACCATATGGTGAACATGGTAACTTAAAAAAAAACAACAAACTGTTGTGCAATTGAACTTTGTTTTGCAATTTTACCGTACTTGGATTTTTTTTCCTGTTTTATTTTTATTTTTTTATTATTTTTCATTGTTCATATAGGTTTATTATTTGGATATTAATTCATTTTCAACAACAAATAGTCATTGGATATTGTATACATTTCCTATTATTCATTCAGGGCTCATTTGTTTTCCCTTTCTTATTCTAGTACACTATGAGGCAGTATGAATGAAGTCATTCAAAAGTACAGTTTATCCTGAAAAAAAACAAGCTCTCATATGGCTATATTGATGGAAAAATAAAAAGGTTACAGCTCTTGGATGAAAGGAAGGGAAAACGAAAACAAAAAATGAAAATCACCGAGTGGTGAAGGGGTTAAATTTGACATGCAGCTAAGAGTCGTATTAATAGGGCGTCGAATAGATGTTGGTCTGAAAAGTACTTTTAATTATGTTGCAGCAGCAAGGGCTGTAAAGCAATAACCCCTGCCTAGATGTCTCTAATACATTATCCCTTCTCCAGCAGCTAGCCCTACAGTAAATGCAGCTAAGAGAAGAATTATTAGTGAATAGGATAGATTAGACTTAGCAGTGAAAAGCACTTTTTTTTACATTTTAGCAGCAAGTACTGTAAAGCTATAATCCTTACCTAGATGTCTCCTATACACTACCCCTTCTCCAGCAGCTAGCAGTACACTAAATGCAGCTAAGAGTGGTATTATTAGAGAATAGAATTGATTAGACTTAGCAGTGTGTTACAAATTGGGGCCGTTGTAGCCTTAAGCAGTTTGCTGCGGTTCCTGCTATGCCCAGGCGCCGGCCACCATTTTTACCGTGCCTTGGGTCGTCCAGCTAGCTGCTTCTTCCTCTATGTCTATGGAGAAGTGGCTAGGGCGCATGTGCGTGCCGATTTGCCACAGCTAGAGCCAATGTTTTGTCTGGTGAGCATGCTCAGCCTGTTAGTACCATTTCTGAGGCCAAGTCCTCAGTTCAGGCTACTGAGCATGCCTCCCACACTTTGTGTGAAAAGCCTCTTTGCTCAGGTACTTGGACTCCATTCTGAGTCCAAGTCCTGTGTTGTGCCTACTGAGCATGCTCAGGTTGATAGTCTCATTTCTGAGACAAAGTCTGTGGTTCAGGCTACTGAGCATGCTCAGGCACTTGGATGCATTGGAGGCTAAGTCCGGTAAGGACTTCACTGGGCATGTCCGTGAGGTGGCAGGACCTGATTGGCTGGATAGCATCAGGTCTCCTGAGGATGTGGCCACTCCGGACTGACTTGCGGAGGCCCACTTCTATGACCTGGCACCCTACCATTGGTCATCAGATGATGACTGGTAGGGTGTTTGAAGTGGTGCTGCCCATTTGTCATCAGTGATGTGGCGGTTCCGGATAGGCCGCTGGTGATGTCACTGATGATGTGGCACTCCGCTATTGGCCACTGGAGGCACCATTGTGGCTCACCCTGGGTTTGGGGAAGACTCTAAGACCATGGACGCTAAGACCATGGTGCGTAGTCTTCATACATGCTCATCCAAGTCCCATTGTTTGAGACACATTGCGGTCTACAGGCACTAGTTCTGGAAGCGGTAGGTAGGGTTAGGCGTCTGGTGCCTGTCACGCCAAGATTCATGACTTGGTAAGTTAGGGTCAGGCGCCGCGCTTCCCTCCTATCATTACAGTCCTGTTGTAGCAGCCGAGTGGAGTTAACTGGGCTGCGGCTGCTGCGCCGATTGTACTGGTGTGCCCTCTACGCACACGGACAGTGTAACCGAGGACCCGTGTGGTGTTAACAGGGGAGTTCCAGGTTTGGGTGTGTGGACACTATGGCGTGAACAGGGTTCACAGTTATCCTGATCCAAGTGACGTTTACCTCGGGTCAGGTTCATATTATTTCGGCACCACCAAGCTCTGTATTATCCGCCTGACCTCCGGGTTGCCAGCAGCACCTTTACCATCTTGGAGCCCGATTGGCGATTGGGATATTCACCACCTTTATCCTAATCCGCCAGTCCCCCCATAACACAGTGAAAAGAACTTTTTGTTTTATGTTGCAGTAGCAAGTACTTTAAGGCTATAATCCTGCCTAGATGCCTCCAATACACTATCCATTCTCCTGCAACTTGCCCTACACTAAATGCAGCTAAAATGGGAAATCTAAGGGAATAGAATAGATTTTTTCACACTGCAGCCTCAAGGACTGTAAGACAAGAATCCATCCAATACACTATCCTTTCTCCAGCAGCCAGCCCTACACTAAATGCAGCTAAAATGGGAAATATAAAGGAATAGAATAGATTTTTTTACACTGCAGACTCAAGGACTGTAAGATAAGGATCAATCCAATACACTATCCTTTCTCCAGCAGCTAGCCCTACACTAAATGCAACTAAGGGGTAATTATAAGGGTATAAAATAGATTTTTTTATGCTGCAGCAAGAAGTGTAGGGAAATAATCATTCTAATACACTGTCCCTTCTCCAGCAGCTCTCCTTACACTGTTTCCGAGGTAGAGTGAGCTGAGCGACAAGTCAGAGTCTTATATAGACCCAATGACGTGATGCAACCAGCCAATCCTAGTAATGCCAGTAGCCAACATGATTATGGCATTACCATGATTGAAGGTAATGCATGCATGTTTAGGGGGCTGAAGAACAGTCACAAAACATGCAGAGTGGGGACACGAGCATGGCACTTCAGCAGCAGGGATACTCAATCAAGTACCTAGCATGCCCAAGCACCAAGACGCTGGATCGAGTATCCAGCAATGGCAAGCATACTTGCCCATCACTAAAATTTACTTATGCCTCTACATAATAATAAACTGGATTGCTGGCTTTATCTGTACACAATAATCAAGTGCATTGAGTCAACTATTATTCATACAGGGGAAAGTAGAGGTACTCTCCTACACAGAAGCCAAATGGGGGATTCAATTTTTCCCCTATGTGCCAGTTCAAATCTGAACCCCACTAATAAATGTTATAATGCTACTTTAAAAAACAGATACCCATTATTTAATTTTTAAGGAAGTATCTCATATACTTGTTGAACAAGTCTATTATGGAAAGTCACCTTTGGCAAGTGTTTGCTAACCTTGGTTAACCTGGTACCACTACCAAAATTACCGAAGCTGTGTGGGGCACCATTTGCCATTTTATGGGCTGTTGTTGCAGAATAAAATTTACGAGCGGTCTTATGCCTTTGGTGAAGGGATCGGTCTGGATAAATTTACCAGTATTGATCATTGTGGTTAATCTGCAAAAATTTACTTGAAAATGTGCTTGGAGTTTCCCATACAGGTTTTTATTTATTTGTATTGTACTTCCCTTACCAGCCGTGCAGTCTTTGATTTATGAAGACTTTTTTTGTCACTAGTATTTGTCAATATTTGCTATAAAAGACTTCATTTTTATGAAACTTGTTCTCCAAATGAGAGGCCACTTCTTTTTTTTAATTCTATTAATAGGTTTCATAACGGAGAAAAGAAACTTCCCACAATCCGAGAACATTAAGAAGTTGCAGGGGAAACCAGAGCAGAAACCGGGAAAGAATAGGAGGGGATCTTCAAGGATCAAGCAATGCCAATAAACAGACTTCAGAACAAAGCAAGTTCTTGTACATTAAAACAAAAAATAGAGAAATGATCCCAGTTTATTGGGGGATATCATCAGTTGATAATGGAGGATATCTTCGGATAGTTGCGGTAGACCAGGTAATATACACACATGGTCAAAATTGTTGGTTCCCCTCATTTAATGAAAGAATAACCCACAATGGTCACAGAAATAAAAGTAATAACACATAAAAAAAACTATGAAAATGAAGAAATGAAAGTCAGACATTGCTGCTTTTCTGCTTCCACAGAATTTTTAACAAAATAAAACTCATGAAATCGGCCTAGCGCCCTCCTCCTCCTCCGCCTTAACTTAATATTTTGTTGCTCTACCTTTTGAGGCATTCACTGCAATCAAACAATTCCTGTAGCTGGCAATGAGACTGCTTCACCTCTCGACAGGTATTTTGGCCGTTCCTCAAGAGCAAACTGCTCCAGTTGTCTCCTGTTTGAAGGTTGCCTTTTCCAGACGGCATAGTTCAGCTCTTTCCAAAGATGCTCAATAGGATTTAGGTCCGGGCTCATAGAAGCCATTTCAGAATAGTCCAATGTTTTCCTCTTAGCCATTCTTGGGTGTTTTTAGCTGTGAGTTTTGGGTCATTAGTCTAACAATTTAGAGGGGGAGGGCACTAATTCCCAAGGGGATCACCATAGGCACACAAACCAATTACAGAAGGAAAAATGAAGCATATCAAGAAAAGAACACTGTCCCTACTGTGAAACATGTAGGAGGCTCTGTTATGTTCTGGGGCTGCTTTGCTGCATTTGGCAATTCTATTATTTTTGCCCTTGAGGAAGCCACAACTTAGTGGCGATAAGCGTGGGGCTTCATCCCTGCCTCCTTCTTCCCTCCCCCTTCCCAAGCTGGTTTATGGATTAAATTGTTCACTTGGAGGTCTGCTCCCTGGTGTGGTCTATATGACCCTTTAGTTGTTTGGGTAAGATATGCTGCTTTATATTGAATCTGACATATCCCCTTCCAGGTTACAACAGGTTTGGTTTTTCTTGCATGTATTTCATTTGTCTACCCAGATTTTATAAACAGTCTTTTAGCATCACCACTTTGATGACATTTTGCCTGAAATTTATATTTGGGTCAGCAGTCCTATATTTGTGATTTGTTTCTACATCTATATGTGGGGATATCCTTTTGGGGGGTGGACTTAAGCTTTATTATACTGTAAGCTTTGTTTACAGGGTTGATGTTTGGTCTCAGCCCATGTGGCTGTTTTTAAATGTTTTTAATCATGTGGCTTTGATTGTTTGTCAAATAAAATTTGTTTATTTATAATCCAAAATTCTTTTGGGTGATCCCTCTTTATTTGGCACATTTTTCTTCTTTGTTCTTCTGTAATTGGGTCATTATTCTGTTGGAAGACCCATGACCTGAGACTGAGATCAAACTTTCTGACACTGGGCAGCACATTTCTCTCTAGAATCCCTTGATATTTCTTGAGATTTTATTGTACCCTGCACAGATTCAAGACCCCCTGTGCCAAGTGCAGCAAAGCAGCCCCAGAACATAACAGAGCCTCCTCCATGTTTCACTGTAGGGATAGTGTTCTTTTCTTGATATGCTTCATTTTTCCGTCTGTGAACATAGAGCTGATGTGCCTTGCTAAAAAGTTCAATTTTTTTCTCATCTGTTCATAGGACATTCTCTTAGAAGCTTTGTGGCTTGTCAACATGTAGTTTGGCAAATTCCAGTCCGGCTTTTTTCTGATTTTTTTTCAACAATGGTGTCCTCCTTGGTCATTTCCTATGAAGTCCACTTTGGCTCAAACAACGACGGATGGTGCGATCTTACACTGATGTTCCTTGATCTTGCAGTTCACCTTTAATCTCTTTAGAAGTTTTTCTGGCTCTCTTGTTACCATTCGTATTATCTGTCTCTTTGTCATAAATTTTCCTCCTGCAGCTATGTCCAGGGAGGTTGGCTACAGTCCCGCGGATCTTACATTTTTGAATATTATGTGCATCATAGTCACTGGAACATCAAGTTGCTTTGAGATCGTCTTATAACCTTTACTTTTAACATGCTCGTCTATAATTTTCTTTCTAATCTCTTGAGACAACTCTTTCCTTCGCTTCCTCTGGTCCTTGTGGGGTTTGGTACACACCATGCCACCAAACAGCACAGTGAGATCTGTAGCCCTATATAGAGGTCCAATGACTGATTACAAGATTGTAGACACCAGTGATGCTAATTAGTGGACACACCTTGATTTAACATGTCCCTTTTGTCACATTATTTTCAGGGGTACCATCATTTCTGTCCACGCCTGTTTCATGAGTTTTGTTTTTTTTTATTCTGTGGAAGCATGGTTGAAAACCAATGTTTGACTTTCATTTGTTCATTTTCATAGATTTTTTATTTATTATTACTTTTGTCAGATTCGAGTTATTTCTGTGACCATTGTGGGTTTTTCTTTCAGTAAATAAGGGGTACCAACAATTTTAACCACGTGTGTATGTATCTAGATATATTCAGCAACCTCCTAATTTTCATTAATATAATATTTAGAAACAGAACAAGTGAATACTACACACACACACCAAAACACACACCACACACACCAAAATCCGCACAATCAACAGGCAACACTGGCACACGAGTCAGACTAAAGAATTGAGACAGGCTTCCAGAATTGCTGAGCGCAGATGGAAGAGGTCTCAGTCCACTGAGCACTTCATTAGATGCAAACAAGCTCTCACCACTTTCAAGTCTGCACTCACTGCTGCAAAACAAACCTACTTTTCATCCCTCATATCCTCTCTATCTCACAACCCTAAACAGCTATTCAACACTTTCAACTTTCTCCTCCATCCTCCGGCACCACCTCCCTCTCCTCTCATCTCAGCTGAAGACTTTGCCTCTTTCTTCAAGTAGAAGATTGACAACATCAGAGCAAGCTTTGGCCCACAATCACCACAGACACTCCTCACAACTACTCAGCCTTCTTCCTCCAAATCCAGCTTCTCCACCATAACAGAAGATCATCTTTCCACTCTACTCTCAAGATCACATCTCACAACCTGCCTGCTTGATCCACTCCCATCCCACCTCATCCTCAGTCTCACCACAGTCTTCCTCCCGACCCTAACCCATCTCTTCAACCTATCACTAACAACTGGTGTATTCCCTTCATGCTTTAAACATGCCTCAATCACACCCATCCTCAAAAAGCCCTCCCTTGACCCTTCCTCTGTATCAAACTATTGCCTCATATCACTTCTCCCCCATGCGTCAAAACTACTGGAACAGCATGTCCATCTTGAACTGTCCTCACACCTCTCTTCCTGGTCTCTCTTTGACCGGTTACAATCTGGCTTCCGACCCCATCATGCCACTGAAACTGCCCTGACCAAAGTCACTAATGACCTACTAACCACAAAAGCCAAGCGTTACTACTCTTTCCTCCTCCTCCTTGACCTGTCCTCTACCTTTGACACAGTAGACCACTCCCTTCTACTACAGATTCTCTCGTCTCTGGGCATCACAGACTTGGCGCTATCTTGGATCTCCTCATACTTAACCAACCGAACTTTCAACGTCTCCCACTCTCACACCACTTCCTAATCTCGCCCCCTATCTGTCGGGGTCCCTCAAGGTTCCGTTCTTGGATCCCTGCTGTTCTTCATTTACACCTTTGGCCTGGGACAGCTCATAAGAGTCCCACGGCTTTCAGTATCATCTCTATGCTGATGATACGCAGATCTACCTCTCTGGACCTGACATGACCTCCCTACTAACCAGAATCCCACAATGTCTGTCTGCTATTTCATCCTTTTCCTCTGCTCGATTCTTAAAACTGAACATGGACAAAACAGAAACATTGTCTTTCCTCCTCCTCACTCAACTCCCCCATCTGACATATCTATCAATGTCAATGGCTGCTCACTTTCATCAGTGCCACGTGCTCGCTGCCTGGGAGTAATTCTAGACTCTGATCTCAATTTCAAGCAACACATCCAAGCCCTCTTCACCTCCTGCCGCCTCCAACTCAAAAATATTTCCCGGATCCGTACATTCCTTTCCCAAGAAGCTGCAAAAACCCTAGTACATGCCCTTATTATCTCCTGCCTGGATTATTGCAACCTCCTGCTCTGTGGCCTCCCTTCTAACAGTCTCGCACCCCTACAATCTATTCTAAACTATTCTGCCCAGCTAATCCACCTGTCCCTCCACTACTCCCAGACCTCTCCTCTCTGCCAATCCCTTCACTGGCTTCCCATTGCCCAACGACTCCAGTTCAAAACACTAACCATGACATACAAAGCCATCCACAACCTGTCTCCTCCCTACATCTGTGACCTAGTCTCCCAGTACTTAACTGCACGTAACCTTCGATCCTCACAAGATCTCCTTCTCTACTCCCCTCTCATCTCCTCTTCCCACCATCACATCCAAGATTTCTCCCGTGCCTCCCCCATACTGGAACATTTGTGGAGTGTTTATGAAATAAATTATTTTGTGTGTGTATGTGTCTTTTTTGTTTTAGACTACTGGGTTAGTAATGGGGATGTCAGATAGGCACCTCTTCATTACTAACCTTTGGGCTTGATGCCATCTGACACTATAAAGCTGAGATCAACCCCAAAAATATATACCCCAACTGCCACCATACCAGGGAATCGGGAAAAGATGAGCAAAGCACCAGAATTGGAGCATCTAATGTAATGCGCCACTTCTGGGGCAGCTGCGGTAAATAAAAATAAAAAATGGACGGCACCACATAATAACCAAGAGGAGATCTATCCAGCATATATCAACCAGACAGTATAAAATAAAAAAGAGGTATGCCACACATGGCTGATCACCCAAAAATAGTGCAAATTTAATTTTGGGGTGGTTGCGGGCTGCAATTTTTAGGCAGGTAAGGGCCAATCCATAGACCTTCCCACCTTGATAAAACCAGCCCTCAGCTATCTGCTTTACCTTTATTGGATTTAAAAATGGGGAAGACCCCACATTGTTTTTTCTTTTAATTATTTATTTATTTTGGTTAATAGCTGTAAAATTAATCTATCACTCTGTCTTTGATCTTTGCACATCTTTATCCCATAAAAATCTTTAATTCCTAGAATGCATTTAATTCTGGTCTGTGTGACATGGATGGCACATGGATGTCATCTTTTAGCTGTTTTCAATATACCCATAGATTTCTATTGGCTTTTTTCATCTTTGCTGGTGATATAAAATGCACATGTCTCTATGTGGCTCACACAGACCCACATATGGCTCACAGGGACATGTATTGTGTGTGGACATATATTACAGAGGCGTGAAAATCAATATCTATTTTAATGAGTATGGTAATGTGTCCCAGTACATGTGAAAACGGACGCCGTACGTACTGGAAACATGGCACACGGTACGATATATCTAATGATATGTCGTTGGGGTCACGGATTCCGTGACGCACATCCGGCATCGTTCGAGATGTCGTAGTGTGTGACACCTCCGAACGACTGTGAACGAGCAAAAATACTCACCAAATCATTGCTCGTTGACACGCCGTTTATTTTCATAACGTCGTTCCTCCTTCTGCGCGCCGGTGGTTCGTCGTTCCCGAGGCAGCACACGTCGCTCCGTGTAACACCCCGGGAACAACGAACAACAGCTTACCTGCGGCCGCCGACAATGAGCAAGGAAGGAGGTGGGCGGGATGTTACGGCCGCTCATCTCCTCCCCTCCGCTTCTATTGGGTGGCCGCTGTGTGACGTCGCTGTGACGCCAAATGTCCCTCCCCCTTCAGGAAGAGGATGTTTGCCACCCACAGCGATGTCATGAGGGAGGTAAGTGCGTGTGACGGGGGTTAACGACATTGTGCACCACGGGCAACGAATTGCCCGTGACGCACAAACGACGGGGACGGGTGCGATCGCTCATGCGATTGCACGCGCGATTGCACGATAGATCGTAGCGTGTGACGGGGCCTTTAGACTCTCAATTCTCTGTCTCTGGGAATGGAGCGAAATATATAGTACAAAGAAACCATAAAAATATCAGACTTTACTTAAAGCTACTGAATATTTATCATTATCAATCACTCTAAATGCAGGATTATAGATGGAGAGTCACTTTCACACGCACCTGTCACTTTTTAAAAATATATACACGAATGAACAAAAGGGTAACAATGGTTTGAACTTTTGTCTTCCAGGTTCTATATCTATTTATTTTTTTATTACACTAATATATAATGCAGGACAAATGCTAGATTTTTGCCAATTTTCATTAATTTTGTGCTAAAATGCTGTGGATTTGATCTAATAGATAGGGTGAACCCATGGGCAGAATAACTACTAAAAAACAAATGCAAAGGCTTCCTAAGCTTTTAAAATGGTCCCTTAGTCTGATTCAGTAGGCTACACAATCATGGGGAAGATTACGGACTTGACAGATGTCCAGAAGGCCGTCACTGACACACCCCACAAGGAGGGTAAGCCACAAAAGGTCATTAATAAAGAAGCTGGCTGTTCACAGAGTGCTGTATCCAAACATATTAATGGAAAGTTGCATGGAAGGAAAAAGTGTGGTAGAAAAAGGTGCACAAGCAAACGGGATAACTGCAGCCTTGATAGGATTGTTAAGAAAAGGCCATTCAAAAATTTGGGGGAGATTCACAAGGAGTGGACGCTGCTGGAGTCAGTGCTTCAAGAGCCACCACACACAGACGTATCCAGGACATGGGCTACAAGTGTCGCATTCCTTGTGTCAGGCCACTCATGACCAATAGGCAATGCCAGAAGCGTCTTACCTGGGCCAAGGAGAAAAGAACTGGACTGTTCTCAGTGGTCCAAGGTGATATTTTAGGATGAAAGTAAATTTTGCCAACATTTCAGAGTTTAACATCATTTTTTCAGTTGGTCTTATATAATATTCTAATTTTCTGAGACAATGATTTTTGGGTTTTCATTAGCTGTAAGCCATAATCATCAACATTAATAGAAATAAACACGTGAAATAAATTCTTCTGTGTGTAATGACTCTATATATTATATAATAAATAGGAATGATCGAATACCTCAAATATTCGGCTCCGCGAATATTTGCCGAATGGGTAGCCACTATTCGTCTATAGGAATCGTCTGTGTGTAATGACTCTATATAATATATAGGAATAGGTCCCTCTGTGTGTAATGACTCTATATAATATATATAAATAGATCCCTCTGTGTGTAATGACTCTATATAATATATAGAAATAGATCCCTCTGTGTGTAATGACTCTATATAATATATAGAAATAGATCCCTCTGTGTGTAATGATTCTATATAATATATAGGAATAGATCCCTCTGTGTGTAATGACTATATAATATAATATATAGAAATAGATCCCTCTGTGTGTAATGACTCTATGTAATCTATAGAAATAGATCCCTCTGTGTGTAAGGACTCTATATAATCTATAGGTATAGATCCCTCTGTGTGTAATGACTCTATATAATCTATAGAAATAGATCACTCTGTGTGTAATGACTCTCTATAATATATAGGAATAGATCACTCTGTGTGTAATGACTCTCTATAATATATAGGAATAGATCCCTGTGTGTAATGACTCTATATAATATATAGGAATAGATCACCTTGTGTGTAATGACTCTCTATAATATATAGGAATAGATCCCTCTGTGTTTGATGACTCTCTATAATATATAGGAATAGATCCCTCTGTGTTTGATGACTCTCTATAATATATAGGAATAGATCCCTCTGTGTGTAATGACTCTATATTAATATATAGGAATAGTTCCCTCTGTGTGTAATGACTCTATATAATATATAGGAATAGATCACTTTGTGTGTAGGTGCAGAACCTATCTAGGGTGGTGAGGGTCCCCAGGGACCAGCAGTAGGTTTGGTCAGGGGTCACCATCTTCCCTCTCCCTAGACACAGGGTTTCCCTTCAATTCCCCGTACCTTGCGTGACAGCAAGTGTACAAACCCTGCCTATATGAAACCAAAAAAGGTGTTTCTGCAGGTCAGGATTTATCAATAATTCATACAATATCCATCATGACCTCCTGATGAAGCGAGAGGCGAAACGCGCGTCGAGGTGCTGGGCGTTGTGGTCCGCCATCCGGGTATATTAATTATAGCTCCTTGAATTATTCTAACCTTAATGGAGGTGGTTTGCCTCTGATATAAGGCTAATACCAGGTTGATAAAAAATACCTTTGAATGTTGGGATTTACTCTGTGTAATAATGCAATTTTACTAACATTGGGAAACATCTTTACCCTTGACAGGAAGCTTTGTGCTCTTGTTATTGGATTGGTTTATATATATTGCATTTGAATACTGTGATCTGCTTCCCTTAATAATGCATTATTATGTCAACTGGAAAATAGCTTAACCCTATTATTGCCTCCACCCATATGGTTTGTATTATAGACTTGGTCGCAATATGAAATGCAAACTACAGGTTTAATATTCAATTTTTTGAGCTACAGTGGTACCCTATTATAGCTGTGGGTAATTATTGGATGTGTCCTTGTTCATTTATACCCAGGAATCTATATGTATATATGATATATGAATTATTGATATTATGGCTGTACTACAACGCACCAGTTATTTCATTGAGGTGCTGGGCGTTGTGGTCCGCCATCTGGGTATATGAACTATGGCCCCTTGAATTATTTTAACCCTAATGGAGGTGGTTTGCCTCTGATACAAGGCTAATACCAGGTTGATATAAAATACCTCTGAATTTTGGGATTCACTCTCTGTAATAATGCAATTTTACTAACATTTGGGAAACACCTTTACCCTTAACAGGAAGCCTTGTGCTCTTGTTATTGGACTGGGCTATATATATATTGCATTTGAATACTGTGATCTGCTTCCCTTAATAAATGCATTATTTTGTCAACTGGAAAATAGCTTAACACTACTATTGCTTCCACCCATACGGTTATGGATTATAGATTTGGCCGCAATATTGAATGCGAACTGTAGGTTTAATATTCAATTTTTTGAGCTACAGTGGCACCCTACTATAGCTGTGGGTAATCATTGGATGCGTCCTTACTCATTTATACCCAGGAATTTATGTGTATATATGTTATATGAATTATTGATACTATGGCTGTTCCACAACGCACCAGTTTTTTCATTGTATGGTTTTATGGGGTAGGGTTCTTTTAAATTCTGTGTACACCAGCATCTAATAAAATAAAATAATATTGTATCTCAAATATGATTGAATAAAATTTGATACTCTTTCTAATCATGATGGATATTGTATGAATTATTGATAAATCCTGACCTGCAGAAACACCTTTTTTGGTTTCATATATGAGTAATATGGTGGGATCTGCGCTGCTTAAAGTTTAGACAGATATGGATCTTTGGTCCCTTTTTTTGGTTAAAACCCTGCCTATATGCCTGCTCTATGATCTCTCTACTACATCAACTCTCTCTGAACTGCACTGTGAATCGCACCCCCAGGTCTCATATAACATCCTAATGTGGCTGGCAAATCACAGTAACGTCAGTAGCCAAAGTGGCTACAGCATCAGAGTGAGTGGCAGGCAATCCCTGCATCATTAATAGCTTATAAACAACCGAGAAACACATGGGGCAGGGACTCGCGCACCCACGATACCCGGGTGAGGACCGAGGAGTCCCGAGCACGCTAATCACTACTGATAATTGTAGGAAATAAACTGCAACATGAAATACGTTCCAAATCTTCACACATGTCTGTTATAGTAAATATTGCATGTCCCATAATATAACTCTACTGGAGCATCTTCTCTTAGGAGTATTGACAGGTCAGCCATGCACTGATTGTGTCTCTTATAAGATTGATCTTTCCTCTTGTCTGCTGTCGCACACTATCTGCAGCATTTGTTCAGTGTTTTATGTCTGTCTCTCCATATCTTTATATCTAAGCTGTGAGCCGTTACATCCTCTCACTATCCAGATTCCCCCGAGAATGGCTGCTGCATTCCCTGCCTCTGCTTTTATACAGGCTATGATAATCCCTTCTGCTGGCTGTGCTAAACATGACAACTACAAGGAATTATGGGAGAGCCCGCCCAGCATTTATGACATGGAAATGCACCAAATTCCCAAATTTTGGGTGCAGATAATATGATAAATGTCCACCTGAGGGTCTACACCTTCTCCCTTCGCAGCGATTCACTCTAAAGGAGCCATATGTGTCAGTGCACAGGACCCTCTGTTTGCCTTGGTTCCTACCATTACCTCCGGCATTCTTGCTGTATCTTTCTTCACCGTTAAAATTGTCATAAAAACGTGGTCCAGGGGTAACACCTGTAAGAAAATAAATAAAAAGATGAAGGATTTTGGAAATTGAAGCCAAACATCTTAAGAGTGCAAGTTGCACAGTGCCCAAAAAAACCCCAAAACATTGCAATTTTAATCTTAAGAATAGAGGAGTTCTTAATTTTATGGTTTAACTTTCAGTGCTGGCGTTGCCCAGGTCTCATAGGCTAAAAGTGCAATGCTTACAAGCTCTTTGCTGTAAAGCTTGTAAGTGCTGCTCCGAAGCTAGTTGGATCACTATATCAGGTAGGCTTCACTCCATCTGTGCTGTTCTAATACTGCAAGGGCAAAGCTGTCTGTGTGCTACTGGGGAATGCACAGTTGGGGCCAGAAGCCCACCTGTGCCACTTGTCCGACAGCCATTCAATCAGGAACTTGTAAAAACAAGCAAGTTTGTGCTTTAGTATTAAAAATCCTCCTCATTAAAGGTTTTACATTTTATATATTGCTTACTAGTCGTTGCTTGTGTTGTCCAGGTCACATAGCTAAAAAGTGCAGCACTTACAAGCTGTTTGCTATAGAGCTTGTAAGCGCTGCTCTAAAGTTGCTTTGATCACTGGATCCGGCCAGCTGCAATGAAACTGTGTTCCTTTGATGCTCCAAAGGCAAAGCTGCATAATTGGAAATTGCAGAATTTGGGCCAGTGGCGCAGCTGGTTTGACAAACCTTTTGATAAGGAATGCACTGCCCCATCGCAAAGCAGGAGGACTACAGGCTGAAAAGTGGTCAACTTCTGTTCACAAAAATGGTACACCCCTTTAAAGGACACTGCGTTCCTCTCCCCATTCAGTGGTGCAGTTGGGGCTTACGTCCAAACCCCCCACAAAATGAGACGCTGACGGGGCCATTGACTATAATGGTGCAGATGGAGTCACCCTGTGCTCTGTGTGCACCATTTTCGGGGATATACACTTACTGGAGATGAACACCCAGATGCAGTCTACTATGGTACATCTGGGTGTCCGGTTTCAATAGGCATATACCCCTGAAAATGGGGTACAACAAAGCAAAGGGTGACTCCTTCTGCACCATTATAGTCAGGGCCCCCTTGACACATACAGTACGTTCAAAACCCATTATGCGAGGGGTCCGGACAGAAGCCCGGACGGCACCACTGAACGAGGAGCAGACTGCAGTGTGAAACCGCCCTTACCTTTCATCGCTGAGGTTGCCCAGGTCTCATAGGGAAAAAGTGCAATGCTTACAAGCTCTTTGCTATGGAGCTTGTAAGCGCTGCTCTGAAGCTAGTTGGATCGATGTATCCAATCAGCTTCATTCCATCTGCATTGTTTAAATACTGCAAAGGCAAAGGTGTCTTTGTGCTACTGGAGAGCACACAGTTCCAGTCATCCAAACAGCCATTCAATCAGGAACTTGAAAAAACAAGCAACTTTGCAATTTACTATTTATTAAAAATCCTCCTCATTCTCACAAATAGTAAAGTTTTACATTTTATTGCTTACTGCTCGTTGCTCCAGGTCACATAGGCAAAAAGTGCAGCACTTACAAGCTGTTTGCTATAGAGCTTGCAAGCGCTGCTCTTATAAGCATTGCAATGGCAAAAGTCACCATGATGCTCATATGTACATACCATACTGGGACAGGGGTGCCGTCACTGGAGTCTGGAGACTTTCTGGCTGCATCTTATCTTGACTTTTGGGGTCATCTACATAAATATATCTGCAGCCAAACTCCATGTCACAAACCTGATATCAGAAAATTGAATAAAAAAAAAATCAGTTAAAAAAACACGGTTTTATTATAAAAGTACAGTATAATATAAAAAAAATGGTTGTATTTTTTTTCTTTTATTTTGCTGCTGTCCACATGAAGATGTGGCATAGAGTAAATACGGATTGGTCGCCCCTCCTATTGTCTCCTTAAACCCGTCTGACATCTTGGATTTCTCTTAAAGCAGCAACAATTACAAAATGACAAATATATACTAAAAAAAACAACAGAAATGTCACAAAGAAGTAAAAATGTCCCAGATAAACAAGAAGTGATGTAAGGAGGTGGACTGGCTGCTGTCATGTCATGTGAATTGTGTCCTGCGTCTTTAAATATTCAACCTCGGGGCTATGAAGCCCATTCTATTGGTATTGGGGCAGTTGCAGAGGCTGCAGTAGGAGGCAGTAGCCTGGCTACCTGGGGAGTAGAGGGAGTGGTGGTCCCTGACCTGGAGGAGCCCACCCGGAGCTACCGCTACTCAGGGCTGAATGAGCCACTAGGAGGAATTCGCTCTGCAGGGGCGGAGGACGACTAACCAGCTCCCGCCGAGATGAAGAAAGTGTCTGCGATTGGTACAGGACCTGCGATGACGTCATGTCCATGTGACCGTGTGGGAGGAGCCACAGAGTGTTGCCGGGCAGAAAGCAGCCTTAGATGTTGGAGGAGATGGGGACACATGTGACCGGTAATGAGGGAAGAGGGGACATTGGGGATGCAGACAGTGACAGAGGGGTGTGAAGGGTGCAGGGTGTGATGGATATATGAGTGCAGGCTCTGTGGGATATGGGGGTGCAGGTTGTGTGGGATATGGGGGTGCAGGATGTGTTGGATATGTGAGTGCAGGCTCTGTGGGATATGGGGGTGCAGGGTGTGTTGGATATGGGAGTGTAGGTTGTGTGGGATATGGGGGTGCAGAGTGTGTGGGATATGGGAATGTACGTTGTGTGGGATATAGGGGTACATGCTGTGCACTAGGGTGGCATATTTGCAATTCACCAGAAAAAAAACATGGTAGCTGAAGATGAATTCATTAAGAGTAGGGATGAGCGAACCCGAAATGTAAAGTTTGAGGTTTGTACTGAATACCGGGTGTCTGGATCTTGGACCTGAACACAGACTTTTACCTGTATGTCCATTTCCTGTTTGGGTTCGTCAACCGAATAAAGCTTGTTGAAAGGTTGCAGAGCAGCCAATCAGCAAGGTTTTCCTCTGTGGGTACTTCCGGCACCAGATGGTGGAGTGAGGGGGGGGGTAGGAGTGGGGCGAGGGGGGGCATGGGCCACTCTCCCACTTTCCATACACAGCGGTGACTGAACCTGCGCCGGCGTCGTCCGCATGAACGCAGAACGCTGCCAGGAGGATTAAAGTTGTTTTCCTCCTGACAGCGGGGATTCATGTGCAGGCTTAGAATGCTATTAATTTAACCTGCAGATTAACCCCATATCTGCAGATTAATAGCATTTTCCCACTTGATAGCTTCCCTTTAAAAATAAAAGTATGTCCTATGCTATACTCCTAAGTAAATCATTGACCCTCACTATGCTTCCTGCCCAAAATATCACCCACACTGAACCTCTCCATAATATCCCCCTCAACCTGCACGGCTCCATAATGTCCCTTACAACCCGCTTCGCTCCATAATTCCCCCACACCCTGTATCATTCCATAATGTTCCGCCGGACATTGCACCTCACCATAATATCCCCCACATCCTGCACCTCTCTATAATACCCCCCACCCTGCATCGAACTAAAATGTCCCCCACACCCTGTACCGCTTCATAATGGCCCCCACACCCTGCACTGCTCCATAATTTGTCCCACATTGCCCCTCTGCATAATGTTCCCCCTTCACAATCCCACCCCCACCGTTTCCCTAAGGTGTCCTCATAGCAATAGTACCCCCTCTCCTTTCTCCTAAAATGGTGTATATATATATATATATATATATAAAAAATCTTCGTCTTCTCCTGGAGCGCTTCCCATTTCCAGTTGCATTCTCTGCGCTGCGGTGCTGGTGATAGATGCAGTGTGATGAGGTCTTAGGGGCACTTTGCACACTATGACATCGCAGGTGCGATGTCGGTGGGGTCATGTCGAAAGTGACGCACTTCCGGCGTCGCACTCGACATCATAGTGTGTAAATCCTAGATGATACAATTAATGAGCCCAAAATCGTCATAATCGTATCATCGGTATAGTGTCTGGGAATTCCATAATTACGCGACTGCGACAGGTACGATGTTGTTCCTCGCTCCTGTGGCAGCATACATCGCTGTGTGTGAAGCCGCAGGAGCGAGGAACATCTCCTACCTGCGTCCTGCAGCTCACGCTGGCTATGCGGAAGGACAGAGGTGGGCGGGATGTTTACATCCCGCTCATCTCAACCCCTCCGCTTCTATTGGCCGCCTGCCGTGGGACGTCGCTATGACGCCGCACGACCCGCCCCCTAATAAGGAGGCGGGTCGCAGGCCAGATCGACGTCGCAAGGCAGGTAAGTCCATGTGAAGCTGCCATAGCGATAATGTTCGCTACGGCTGCTATCACAAGATATCGCAGCTGCGACGGGGGCGGGTACTACCGCGCTCGGCATCGCAAGCATCGGCTTGCGATGTCGTTGTGTGCAAAGTACCCCTTAGTGTTATGACTTTGTAGCATCCAGGGGGCAAGGGGTTTGGTTGTTACCTTGTACTCGTCGCCGGACGGTGCGGGATGTGTGTCTATTGCCATAGTAACATTTTTTGTGTTGTGTGTGTCTCTCTCGTTACTTTCGTTACATCGTTACTTGCAGAATCTCTTTGCCTACATTATGCTGCTCTCAGATGAAGTAGCAAAAACCTGGTGACAGATTCCCTTTAAATAAATCAAATAGAAATGTAGTGCTGTATGAGCTGGACCATATGGTCTTTTTCTTCTGTTAGTCTGCTTCTTATGGACCAGTACTGGAATTCTACTATCTGAACTTTAACTGTCTGTTAGTTTATTAGTCTGCCTTTGACAGAATTAATTCATCTCTCCTGGCACGGACAGGCTATCACAGGCTAACCAAGTAATCCGAGGAAATGTGATGCCCTGGACTACCCAGGTAGTCACAGACATAACACACACACACACCCTCCCCTGGACAGTCACAACAGTCAAACAAAAACCCTTGTTGCCTCCCTCCAGAGTCTGATGTCCACACCAGGTGGGGCGGAGCCAGGCAGTTGGCTCCACCCACCGAGGAGTTCACAAGCCTGGAGGCGGGAAAAGCAGTTGAGTTCAGTTTTGGAGGTGAAAGTGTGAGGAGTAGAAACTGCAAGTGTCTGGGTCGGAGCCCAGGCACTGACAGCAAGGTTGGCAGACGGTGGTGGCCGTCTGCAGGAGTTAGTGGATCTCTGCAAAAACGTAGGACCAGGGTCGGGCGGTGGCCCGCCGGCACCGAACCGGGGAGTGGAGTGAAGCTAAGCACACAGGCAGGGCCATCGAACCCCGACTAAGCTTGGAGCCGCCGACAACGGTCAAATCCGAGTGTGACCGGAACCCCAGGGGTTTCCCAACAACCAAGACCCGACAGAAGGCAACAGTCCACACCGTGAGGATATACAGCCACCGCCATAGGCTAGAGATCCAAGGGCCAGCGCTTGCGGGCAAAACGGGCTCCTTCGGCACCTATACGCCGGGGAGCGGACTACCGGTCGGCAACCACAGGAGTCAGAACATTCTAACAAGGTGCAGGGAAAGACAGCCACCATCACACTGTCCGGGGAGAGCACAAAAGCACTGCAGCCGGCTGCGGGACCCATCCATCCAGACGTTTGGTTTACCAGAGACTCTGTCATTGACTGCCTGAGTGAGTACACCAGTGCCATCCGGCACTGCACCGCGCTGCCCCTGCAACCCTGCACCCCAGCAATCCAGCCTCCCCGTTACACCACCGGGCCCCGGGATCACCAACCCCTACCCACGGAGGGGACAACATCCTAGCTGCTCCCTACCATCGCTTCCGGGATCCCCGTCACCAGCAGCGGTGGTGTCATCATCACCACCACCCGTGGGTGGCGTCACGAACTATCTCCCTAAACAAACCACCCCCTTTTCACTCGTGGACGAGGAGCGCTGCTTGAGTCCCCGGGTCCGACCCACCGCTCGAGTCACCGAGCAGCAGCAGAAGCCCCGGACCCGAGCGTGGCGAGCGTGTCCCCTCCGCCCGCGACAGAGGCAGAGCTGCAGGACAGAGATGAGCAGCCTGAAATAGTGATGAGACAGGAAGTGTGTAACACTTGTGTGCCGCCCCCGTCTCAGCAGCCGGGCTGCTCGGATCCGGATCCGCGCTGGCTCGAGGGGAGTCCGGACCCGGGGGTCGTGCGGGACGCAGGTAAGATCTGTTCAATGTTCCCGGGATGTCACACACTGCGATGTGTGCTGCCTTGGGAACATTGCACAACCGCACGTTCAATTCGTAAGAAATGAACGACGTGTATGCGGTGAACGGATTTTCGTTCAATCGCAATCGCACGTAGCTGTCACACGCTGCAATCTACCTTACGATGTCAGATGTGCGTCACTTACGACGTGACCCCGCCGACACATCGTAAGATACATAGCAGCGTGTAAAGCGGGCTTTAAGCCTGAACAAAATCCATGAAGAAATCAGCTGCACAAATGCCTGTTTTTCTTCCAGATTTGTTACATGACTGCTTCTTCCAGGAGCTTGGAGAAGCCATTGCAGATATTAAAGATGTTTGCTGGCAATTATTTAGTTAAATATTTTTTTCTCATTTATTTTTAGGTTTAATATTGCAAGAAAGCAACCCTATTTTTTTTTTTAAAAAATGTCTACTAGTAGTGATGGATGAACCTGGACTGTAAGGCTGTGTCCGCACTTTCTGTTTCCACCTGCTTTTTAGCTGCTTTTTAGGTCCGTTTTGAACTGCAGCGTTTTCATGCCAAAATGCATGCGTTTTGATTTTCCAGCAAAGTCTATGGAAAATGTGAATTTCCAAACGCTGCGTTTAATTTGCATAATTTTGGGCAAAAACCATGCGTTCAAAGAAGCAGCATGTCAATTGTTTTTGCCATTTTGGCTGCGTTCTACATCCATTGAAATCAATGAGTTGTAGTAAATCGCTGCCAAAATGTGAAGCAGTGCGCTTGCATTGCATTATTATTGCGATCCACATGTATTTATTTCACATAACAAAGGCAGGTCTTTCGGTCTCTCTCGGTCGGTCGGTCTCTCTCTCTCTATGTCTCTATCTCTCTCTCTCTGTCCATGTCGGTCTCTCCCTCCCACCCCCTTTCTCATACTTACCAATCCACGATCACCGGTGCGGCGCAGCACGGCGTTCACACTGTGGCGGCTTCTTCTCTTTTGAAAATGCTGGCCGCTCATTAATCAATCTCGTATTCCCTGCTTCCCACGCCCACTGGCGTCTATGATTGGTTGCAGTCAGACACGCCCTCACGCTGAGTGACAGCTGTCTCACTGCAACCAATCACAGCCGCTGGTGGGCGTGTCTATATCGAGCAGTAAAATAAATAAATGAATGAAAAAAAAACGACGTGCGGTCCCCCCCTATTTGGATACCAGCCAGGGTAAAGCCACACGGCTGAAGGCTGGTATTCTCAGGATGGGAAGCTCCACGTTATGGGGAGCTTCCCAGCCTAACAATATCAGCCAGCAGCCGCCCGGAAATGCCGCATCCATTAGATGCGACAGTCCCAGGACTTTACCGCCTCATCCCGAATTGCCCTGGTGCGGTGGCAAACGGGGTAATAAGGAGTTAATGACAGCAGCCCATAGCTGCCACTAAGTCCTAGGTTAATCATGGCAGGCGTCTCCCCGAGATACCTTCCATGATGAACCTGTAAGTTAAAGTAAATAAACACACACATCCAAAAAATAATTTATTTGTAATGAAAGACACCCTCTTTCACCACTTTATTAACCCATCAAAAACACCTCTAGGTCCGAGGTAATCCACGCAAGGTCCCATGACGCTTCCAACTCTGCTACATCGGAAGCTGACAGGAGCGTCACTAGAACACCGCCGCTCCTGTCAGCTCCATGCAGCAACTGAAGTGAGTCGCGTGATCAGCTGTGCTGTCACTGAGGTTACTCATGGCCACCGCTCTCAGGTGAGGACTGCAGCTGTGACCGCGAGTAACTTGAGTGAAAGCACAGCTGATCGCGTGGCTCACTGCAGTCACTCAGGGGATTTGCGATCACAGGTGAGTCCTTCACGTGTGACCGCAAATAAAGCCACGGCACACACACAGAGCCGCGCAATCACAATGAAGTCGGCTGAAGTTCATCCGAGTTCATTCTGATCGCGCGGCACTGTCCTGCAGCCAGCTATGACAGTGACAGTGTGGTCGCACCCGGCTCTGCTGCAAGTCTATGAGGATGCAGCAGAGCCGAGTGGGTGCGTACTGTGAAAAATGTGCATTCTGGATGCTTTTCCCACTCTGTCTATGGCAGAGAAAGCATCCAGAACGCATGAATTCTCACCAGGAATGTGCGCACGTTGCGTTCTGCCGAATGTGTCTCAGAATGCAGCTGTTTCGGCTGCGTTCTGAGACGCACACGCAGTGACTTACACGCTGCAGAATTGATCTTCAAAGTGCGGACACAGCCTTAAAGTCCGGACCTGCACTGTTTCAAAGGTGCCCAGGTTCCGTACTCGGGATTCCAGATATTGATCCGGATTCAACACTGGGGAAATTAAAAGAAAAAATAAGGGGAAAAATAAAGAAAATAATAATGAAGCAAGCACTCCCTACTTACGAAGGCTCTAACCCGGTCGTACACTGCTCCAGCAGCCGCTCCTTCACTTCCTGGGCCGCTCATCATTGCTCATCCATATGCACTGCTTTCCCCTCCCACCAGCATTCTTGGCATCTGTGATTGGTTGCAGTCAGACGTGCCCCCATCTTGTGTGACAGCATCTGACTGCAACCAATAACAGGCGCCAGAACAGGCGGTGAGCGGGGAAAGCAGTGAAACTGTCTGCGGGTCACTATCACTATGCAAAAATAATAAAACGATTGACGTAGAATCTTCCCATATTATGATACCCAGCACAGTTACAGCCCACAGCTACAGGCTGCAACCCCGAGCCCTGCACTTATCTTGGCTGTGTATCAAAATAAGAGGAACCACACATGTGGCTTTTTTTCGCTTTAAATTATTTAAACAAATAAATAAAAAAAAAAACGGTGTGCAGTTTGCCTTAATTTTGATACCCAGTCACGGTAAAGCCCAACAGTTGGAGGCTGGTATTCTCAGGCAGGGGAGTCCCATGGTTATTGGGAAGCCCCCGGAGTAACAATAGCAGCTTAGAGCTGCCCCAGATTTGTTGCAACCATTAGCTGCGACAAGCCCGGCGCTTTACCCGGCTCTTCTTAATTGCCCTGGTGTGGTGGCAATCAGGGTAGTAGGGGTTAATGACAGTGCACAACTGTCATCAAGCCCAGAAATAGTGATGACTAGGGGTCTATGAACCCCCCCCCCATAACTAATCCTATAAGTAAAAAGAAATAAACAGAAACACAGTGAGAAATCGTTTATTTGAAATAAAATACAGCACCCTCTTTATTAACCCACAAAAGACCTTTGAAGTTCCATCGTAATCCACACATTGTTCCACGACAGTCCTGGCTCTGCTACATCCGAGCCTGGAGAGACCGAAAACATGTCCGATCTCTCTGGGCTTTGGGAAACACTGACAAGGGGGACCTGGCTGGCAGCAGTAATGTCACTCAGTTCACCGGGGGCCATACTAGGGTTCTCAAGGTATAACCTCTGGTGACCTGAAGCACTCTGGCTTAAAGTACAGGGCTATGCTCCGCACCCCGCCAGCTCTGTAACACTGACAGTACCGGCCGGGGAGTGTGTGGATGCCCTGTACCCTCCTCCCCGACCTGCCCTGTCACTGCAAGACACACACAGTCAGAAGGGCCGGTCCATGTAGTGGCTGCTCAATCTGCAGTCACTGCCACTCTCCTCAGCAGTGTGCATGCCGGGCAGCATTAAATTGCCTTACGCACACTTGCACAGCTGAGAGCAGCAGGACCAGGAGGCAGCACGCTGTGCTGTGCTTCTGTGACCCTGCTGTGCGATCGTGTGCGCAAGGCAAACTATGCCACCCACTGTGCGCAAACTGCTGAGGAGAGTGACCGCAGAACCCGTCTTCCTTTACGTCTTTCAGACGTAACTACACAGATCAGTGATAGTGCCGGGACCAGGGCTTCGACGTGCAGCTGCGTGATGACATCATCACCCTGCTGCTGTCGCCGCAGAGACACGTCAGGCAGCACGCTCCATGGAGGAGCCGAAGATGAAAGGTTTAATCACTGTGGATGGGTGAGGAGGGGATTAGGGCACATAATGGGGGAAGATTTGTGAGAGGGACACAGCTTTGTTAGAGACAGTGGGGGGAGTACTTTATCCAGAGGGGCAGTGTGTGTGTGAGGGGGGATATTTTACAAAACGTCAGTGTGTGGGGGGGGGGCAGAGGCGGATTATAATGAGGGCGATCTGGGCTCCGAAAAGTAAATTGGCCCCATTATAATTCACATTAAACATCTGCCTGGCCTGCAGCTCGTCGGCAGGACCAGGGCCACATTACGACTGTGACACCTGTTAGGGGCCCAGGCCCGGAATGACCATAGGGCAATTCTGGCAAATGCCAGATGGGCCGGTCCCTGTAGTGGCTGGTGCATGTAGTGGACCGCTGTATCTGCAGTCACCGTTGCGCTCCACAGCAGTGTGTGCATGCCGGGCACACTAGCTGCAGCAGTACCAGTAGGCAGCGCTGTGCTGTGCCAGCCCTACTGTGTGATAGTGTGCTCGGCATTTACACACTGCTGAGGAGCGCAGCGGTGGCGGTGACCGCAGCTTTCACCTTCATATTCAAATGTATTTGCGTCTTTCAGATGTAAATACGTTTGAACAGTGTAACACCGGGATTGGGCCCCGCCCCTGATGTGCAGCAACGTGATGAGATCAGCACCTTGCGCTCCATGGAGGAGCCGAAGAGACGTTTTTAATTAAGGGGGATGAGTGGGGAGGGGCTGAGGACACATAACGGGGAACATTTGTGAAGGAACACAGCTTCATGACAGGCAGAGGGGGAGGACTGTATTCTGAGGGGGGGGAGGCAGGAGTGTGTAGTGATGGGGTATTGTAATTTGGGTGTGTAGGGGGTGATGGGGGGTGCATTGTATTATGTCTGGGGAGGAGGTAATTGGGGTGCATTGTATTGTGTGTGGGGGGAGGGGTAATGGGGGGTGTATTGTATTGTGTGTGTGTGGGGAGGGGGTAATGGGGGGGTGCATTGTATTTTTGTGTGTGGGGAGGGGTAATGGAGGGTGCATTGTATTGTGTGTTTGTGGGGGGAGGGGTAATGGAGGGTGCATTCTTTGTGTGTGTGTGTGTGTGTGTGTGTGTAGGGGTAATGGGGGTGCATTGTATTGTGGGGGAGGGGTAATGGGGGGTGCATTGTATTGTGTGTGTGTAGGGGTAGTGGGGGTGCATTGTATTGTGGGGGGAGGGGTAATGGAGGGTGCATTGTATTGTGTGTGTGTGTGTGTGTGTAAGGCTAATGGGGGTGCATTGTATTGTGAGGGGAGGGGTAATGGAGGGTGTATTGTATTGTGTGTGTGTGTGTGTAGGGGTAATGGGGGTGCATTGTTTTGTGGGGGAGGGGTAATGGAGGGTGCATTGTATTGTGTGTGTGTGTGTGTGTGTGTGTGTGGCGGGGGGATTACAAAAGAGCCGTTTGGGGGGAATATATAAATTAATAATAATAATAATAATAATAATAAAGGGGCAATATGGGGGGATATTACGGAGAGAGGCAGTGTGGGGGTATATTATAAAGACAGCAGTGTGGAAGGGACATTATGGAGAGAAGCTGTGTATGGGGACATTATGGAGAGAAGCTGTGTATGGGGACATTATGGAGAGAAGCTGTGTATGGGGACATTATGGAGAGAAGCTGTGTATGGGGACATTATGGAGAGAAGCTGTGTATGGGGACATTATGGAGAGAAGCTGTGTATGGGGACATTATGGAAAGAGGCAGTGTGGGAGGTATTTTGGATAAGGGCAGTGTGGGGGGATATTTTGTGAAGGAAGCACAGCAATTATTAATTCAGGGGCACAGCATGGGAGATGTTTATATTTATGGGGCAGCATAACGATACTTTTATTTGTAAAGGTGCTGTGTGGGGAAGTGCTGCTGAAGAATAAAGAGGGAGGTCTTCAGAGATGAGCAGTGGGCACGAAACCTCATCATGATGACGTCTGTACTGCGTGGAGACAAAATGGACAGGAACGACTCAGAAGATGTCACCTATAAAGGTACCTGGATGTAAATGATTATTTGTGATATTGCCTGCGTCTTATCAGTATTGTGGTTCCTGTTTGGTCCTCAGTCTGATAACAACAACTCCCAGCATCTCCTCACCATTGTTAAGGACAAGCTGGGAGTTGTAGATTCCGGCATCTTCCGAGCCTTCCCACTGATCTGCACTGTAAAATACAGAGCGTTTCCCGAGTGGAAAACACCAGAAGAATGGAGGGGTCATTTATTTTATCACTTGGTGGTTTTAGAAACCTGAAGTGGGTAAAAGATGCTCAAAAGTCTGAACCTGTGCACAGCGAGGAAAGGCAGATGGTCATTCCAGGATTTTTCATAGTGGTTTCCATGGTGGGATCTGCCCCCAAAAAATGTCATTGCACCTTCCCTAAGTGGTATGTGTCCAAAATTATCACCGGTGACAACAACAGCTTCCCTGATCACCTCTCTGTAGAATTGGTCATCAGTATTAGCTCAGGGGGATCTGATTTTGGATCCCTGCCCATCAGCTATATGACTGCAGCAGGGGCGTAACGACCGCGGTCGCAGAGGTCGCCACTGCGACCGGGCCCGCAGGGTTATAGGGGCCCGGCAGCCGCTCTGCAGAGCCGGCTCCTCTCTGTAAGGCCCGTTTCACACGTCAGTGAAAAACACTGACGTTTTTCACTGGCGTGTAAAACACGCACATGTCCCTCCGTGTGCCATGAATCATGGCACACGTGGGTTGTCTAAGTGCAATCCGGGCTACGTTCTCCGTGGCCCGTGATTGCACTTAGAGATTAACTCACCTGTGCGCGCTCCCGCTCTCCATGGTGCTGATCACTCCCGCGGTGCAGCATCCGGCCGGCGCTGACCCCCGCAGCAGCTGCTTCCGGGTCGGCTGTGTCGTGCATCATGAATATGCGCGACAGTAATGAGTCGGGTCAGAAGCAGCCGGCAGAACGGGCTGCAGAGGACATCGCTGGACGCCGGGTGAGTAAAAATGATTTTTATTTTAAAAGCACGTTTTTTTCTGGCACGTGTCTCACGGATCACACCACTGCGTGGTCCATGGGACATCAGTGATGCCAGAAAAAAATGGACATGTCTCCGTGCGGCAATCACGGACACGCCGCACGGAGACATGGTCAGTGAAAAATCACTGATGTGTGAGCAGACCCATTCATTATAATGGGTCTGCGTATGTCAGTGATTCTGGTACGTTTAAAAAAAAGCACAAACCAGAATCACTGACGTGTGAAAGGGGCCTAAGAGAGGAGATGCGCTCTTCAGTAGAAGACTATGCGACCACCAGGGACCGGCCTGTGAGTCAGGGGGGCCGGCCTGTGAGTCAGGGGGGCCGGCCTGTGAGTCAGGGAGGCCGGCCTGTGAGTCAGGGGGGCCGGCCTGTGAGTCAGGGGGGCCGGCCTGTGAGTCAGGGAGGCCGGCCTGTGAGTCAGGGAGGCCGGCCTGTGAGTCAGGGGGGCCGGCCTGTGAGTCAGGGGGACCGGCCTGTGAGTCAGGGGGGCCGGCCTGTGAGTCAGGGGGGCCGGCCTGTGAGTCAGGGGGGCCGGCCTGTGAGTCTAGGAGGCTGGCCTGTGAGTCAGGGAGGCCGGCCTGTGAGTCAGGGCGGCCGGCCTGTGAGTCAGGGGGACCGGCCTGTGAGTCAGGGAGGCCGGCCTGTGAGTCAGGGGGGCCGGCCTGTGAGTCAGGGGGGCCGGCCTGTGAGTCAGGGAGGCCGGCCTGTGAGTCAGGGAGGCCGGCCTGTGAGTCAGGGAGGCCGGCCTGTGAGTCAGGGGGGCTGGCCTGTGAGTCAGGGAGGCCGGCCTGTGAGTCAGGGGGGCCGGCCTGTGAGTCAGGGGGGCCGGCCTGTGAGTCAGGGAGGCCGGCCTGTGAGTCAGGGAGGCCGGCCTGTGAGTAAGGGAGACCGGCCTGTGGGTCAGGGGGGCCGGCCTGTGAGTCAGGGGGACCGGCCTGTGAGTCAGGGAGGCCGGCCTGTGAGTCAGGCCTGTGAGTCAGGGGGGCCAGCCTGTGAGTCAGGGAGGCCGGCCTGTGAGTCAGGGAGGCCGGCCTGTGAGTCAGGGAGGCCAGCCTGTGAGTCAGGGGGACCGGCCTGTGAGTCAGGGGGACCGGCCTGTGAGTCAGGGGGACCGGCCTGTGAGTCAGGGGGACCGGCCTGTGAGTCAGGCCTGTGAGTCAGGGGGGCCGGCCTGTGAGTCAGGGAGGCCGGCCTGTGAGTCAGGGAGGCCGGCCTGTGAGTCAGGGGGGCCGGCCTGTGAGTCAGGGGGGCCGGCCTGTGAGTCAGGGGGGCCGGCCTGTGAGTCAGGGAGGCCGGCCTTTGAGTCAGGGGGGCTGGCCTGTGAGTCAGGGGGGCCGGCCTGTGAGTCAGGGAGGCCGGCCTGTGAGTCAGGCCTGTGAGTCAGGGGGGCCGGCCTGTGAGTCAGGGAGGCCGGCCTGTGAGTCAGGGAGGCCGGCCTGTGAGTCAGGGGGGCCGGCCTGTGAGTCAGGGGGGCTGGCCTGTGAGTCAGGGGGGCCGGCCTGTGAGTCAGGGAGGCCGGCCTGTGAGTCAGGGGGGCCGGCCTGTGAGTCGGGGGGGGGGCCGGTGTCATCAGGGGACAGAGGGGTCCCCTGACCTGGAGAGGCCACCAGGCGTTTCTGACCTGCGGCAGAGCAGAAGTGCTCTAGCAGACAGAAGCCATCCTTCCAGGACCTGCGATGATGTCATGTGCCCATGTGACTGTGTGGGAGGAGACACAGGATGCCGGGCAGAAAGAAACAGAAGATAATGATATCGATTCCTGAAAGAGATTTGACATGACTGGTAATGAGAAAAGAGGGGATATGAGGGGTAGGGGGCTGCAGGGTGAGTGGGATATGAGGGCTACAGACTGTGACAGAAGCATGTGAAGGGGTGCAGAGTGTTTGAGAGGGGTAAGTTGGGGTACAGGCAGGGTGAGGTATGTGGGGCAGGGTGTGTGAGATATGGAGGTGTAGTGTGTGTGATATGGGGGGTACAGGCTGTATGGGGAGCAGGGTGTGAGATATGGAGGTGTAGTGTGTGTGATATAGGGGGTGCAGGCTGTATGGGGATCAGGGTGTGAGATATGGAGGTGTAGTGTGTGTGATATGGGGGGTGCAGGCTGTATGGGGAGCAGGGTGTGTGGGATATGGGGGTGTAGTGTGTGTGATATGGGGGTGCAGGCTGTATGGGATATGGAGGTGTAGTGTGTATGATATGGGGGGTGCAGGCTGTATGGGGAACAGGGTGTGTGGGATATGGGGGTGTAGTGTGTGATATGGGGGGTGCATGCTGTATGGGGAACAGGGTGTGTGGGATATGGGGGTGTAGTGTGTGTGATATAGGGGGTGCAGGCTGTATGGGGAGCAGGGTGTGTGGGATATGGGGGTGTAGTGTGTGTGATATGGGGGGTGCAGGCTGTATGGGGAGCAAGGTGTGTGACATGGGGGTGCAGTGTGTGTGATATGGGGGTACAGGCTGTATGGGGAGCAGGATGTGAGATATGGAGGTGTAGTGTGTGTGATATGTGGGGTGCAGGCTGTATGGGGAGCAGGGTGTGAGATATGGAGGTGCAGTGTGTGTGATATGGGGGGGGTGCAGGCTGTATGGGGAGCAGCGTGTGTGACATGGGGGTGCAGTGTGTGTGATATGGGGGGAGCAGGGTGTGTGACATGGGGGTGCAGTGTGTGTGATATGGGGGGAGCAGGGTGTGTGACATGGGGGTGCAGTGTGTGTGATATGGGGGGAGCAGGGTGTGTGAGATATGGGGGTGTAGTGTGTGTGATATGGGGGGTGCAGGCTGTATGGGGAGCAAGGTGTGTGACATGGGGGTGCAGTGTGTGTGATATGGGGGGTACAGGCTGTATGGGGAGCAGGATGTGAGATATGGAGGTGTAGTGTGTGTGATATGTGGGGTGCAGGCTGTATGGGGAGCAGGGTGTGAGATATGGAGGTGCAGTGTGTGTGATATGGGGGGGTGCAGGCTGTATGGGGAGCAGCGTGTGTGACATGGGGGTGCAGTGTGTGTGATATGGGGGGAGCAGGGTGTGTGACATGGGGGTGCAGTGTGTGTGATATGGGGGGAGCAGGGTGTGTGAGATATGGAGGTGTAGTGTGTGTGATATGGGGGGTGCAGGCTGTATGGGGAGCAGGGTGTGTGAGATATGGGGGTGTAGTGTGTGTGATATGGGGGGTGCGGGCTGTATGGGGAGCAGGATGTGAGATATGGAGGTGCAGTGTGTGTGATATGGGGGGGTGCAGGCTGTATGGGGAGCAGGGTGTGTGAGATATGGAGGTGTAGTGTGTGTGATATGGGGGGTGCAGGCTGTATGGGGAGCAGGGTGTGTGAGATATGGGGGTGTAGTGTGTGTGATATGGGGGGTGTGGGCTGTATGGGGAGCAGGGTGTGTGAGATATGGGGGTGTAGTGTGTGTGATCTGGGGGGGTGCAGGCTGTATGGGGAGCAGGGTGTGTGACATATGGGAGTGTAGTGTGTGTGTGTGATGGACCCATGGAAGCACCCCTAGTGGTGCCGTTGTCCAGCGTGCTCCCTCCCCCCTTTTGCCTGCCTTTTGTATACAGGAATGAAGCATGAATAAAGCAACGTTTTATCGGTGTGTGCTTCCAGCCTATTTCATTGATGATAAAAATATAGCATCTGCCCAAAAATGTTGCCATTAAAAACATCAGCTCAAGACGCAAAAATTAAGTCATCACTGAGCCATAGATCCCGAAAAATGAGAACGCTACGGTTTTTGGAAAATGGCGCAAAAAATGTGCAACTTTTTTGGGACAAACGTCTGATTTTTTTAACCCCTTAGATAACAGTAAACCTATACATGTTTGGTGTCAACAAACTCGCACCGACCTGAGGCATCACAGCGACACCCACACAACAGTTTTACCATATAGTGAACACGGTGAATAAAATATCCTAAAAACAACCGTGCAATCACACTTTCTTTTAAAATTCTTCCGCACTTGGAATTTGTTTGCCATTTTCCAGCACACTATATGATAAAATGTATGGTTTAATTTAAAAGTACAACACGTCCCGCAAAAAATAAGACTTTATATGGCAAGATTGACGGAAAAATAAAAAAGTTACGGCTCTTCAAAGAAGGGCGCAAAAAACAAAAATGGAAAATCGCCCGGGGGTGAAGGGGTTAATGAGATGGGATGGTTTTACGAATATTATTCATAAGGAAAGACAGTGTGGGGGGCATAATTCATGCTAGAGGAATGGTGCAGTGGTCATAGTATATGAGTGGGGCAGTGTGGAGGCCATGTATCATAAGGGGGACAATGCGGGGTCACTTTTTTGTCAGGGAGCATAGTGGGGGAATTATTTTTTTCAGCTGCACAGTATACGGGTTATTTAGTGCACAATATACGGGTTATTTAGTGCACAGTATGTATGGATATTTTTTATTTAGGTGTAATAATGACACTAATTTTTTAGGGCATCGTGTTAGGATATGTTGTGGAAAACCAGAGAAGATGAAAGTCTGCGGAGACGAGCTGTGGATGTCCAAGGTCATCATGACATGTGGACCAGATGAAGAAGAATGGGATGAGACCATTACAATCTGAGAAGACGTTATCAATAAGGTACCTGGATCTAAGGGAGCATTTATACTGGACAATCCCTCTTTTAAAGGGAATCTGTCACCAGGATTTGCTCCCCCATGTGAGCGCAGCATAATGTAGAGACAGAGACCCTGATTCCAGCGATGTGTCACTTACTGAACTGTTTGCTGTCATTTTGATAAAATCACTGTTTTCTCTGCTGCAGATAACAGCTCATGAATATGATGGACTACCTGGCATCAGGCCAAGTAGTCCTGTAATGATAATCTGCTGCTGATTAATCAGTGATTTTATCAAAACTACACTAAGCAGCCCAGTAATGACACATTGCTGGAATCAGGATCTCTGCCCCTATGTTATGCTGCTCTCAGATTAGAGGGAAAATACCTGCTGTCAGATTCCCTTTAAATGATCATTGACCGTTTGATTATATGAAGCTGATTGGCAGTTGTTTAATGGCCTGTCACTGCAGACATGTGCATCCTCATTGCATGCACACAGCGAGCGGTCAGGGTTTTCCAGTGCCGGCGGTGAGAGCGGCCGTCATGTGACCACAAGTGTGCGATTTGCATACTTCTAGCCACATCGGCATGAGGCTTTAGACTGACTTACTGGTAGGGGCAGCATGAACCCCAACTATGGCCCTGCCCTACACTTAACTGTGTCATTGTGCGCATGCACGCTGCAATTTGTTTTCCCAGACCACTCGGTCCAAGAACAAAATTGAACATAACCACGGCCTCATTGGAAAACATTGTCCGAGTGCGATCCGATGTTTTGACAGATCACACTCGGGCCAAAAATACGGGTGTCTACACAAGCTCTGAGCTGAAACCCAGCTACGCCTCTGATGAGGACATGTTTTTATTTTTTTTAATCAATGAGTAAACGGTGGCCAGAGGTCTATGGGGGTGCATTATACTATATGGAGGATTATGGAGTGTGCATTATACTATATTAAGGATTATGGTGTGTGCATTATACTATATGGATGATTATGGGGTGTGCATTATACTATATGGAGGATTATGGAGTGTGCATTATACTATATGGAGGATTATGGGGTGTGCATTATACTATATGGAGGATTATGGAGTGTGCATTATACTATATGGAGGATTATGGGGTGTGCATTATACTATATGGAGGATTATGGAGTGTGCATTATACTATATGGAGGATTATAGGGGTGTGCATTATACTATATGGAGGATTATGGGGTGTGCATAATACTATATGGAGGATTATGGAGTGTGCATTATACTATATGAAGGATTATGGAGTGTGCATTATACTATATGGAGGATTATGGAGTGTGCATTATACTATATGGAGGATTATGGAGTGTGCATTATACTATATGGAGGATTATGGGGTGTGCATTATACTATATGGAGGATTATGGAGTGTGCATTATACTATATGGAGGCTTATGGAGTGTGCATTATACTATATGGAGGATTATGGAGTGTGCATTATACTATATGGAGGATTATGGAGTGTGCATTATACTATATGGAGGCTTATGGAGTGTGCATTATACTATATGGAGGATTATGGAGTGTGCATTATACTATATGGAGGATTATGGAGTGTGCATTATACTATATGGAGGATTATGGAGTGTGCATTATACTATATGGAGAAGTATGGTATGTGCATTATACTATATGGAGGATTATGGTGTGTGCATTATACTATATGGAGGATTATGGTGTGTGCATTAGACTATATGGAGGATTATGGTGTGTGCATTATACTATATGGAGGATTATGGAGTGTGCATTTATATGGAGGATTATGGTGTGTGCATTATACTATATGGAGGATTATGGAGTGTGCATTATACTATATGGAGGATTATGGTGTGTGCATTATACTATATGGAGGATTATCGGGTGTGCAATTATATGGAGGATTATGGTGTGTGCATTATACTATATGGAGGATTATGGGGTGTGTATTATACTATATGGAGGATTATGGAGTGTGCATTATACTATATGGAGGATTATGGGGTGTGCATTATACTATATGGAGGATTATGGAGTGTGCATTATACTATATGGAGGATTATGGGGTGTGCATTATACTATATGAAGGATTATGGTGTGTGCATTATACTATATGGAGGATTATGGAGTGTGCATTTATATGGAGGATTATGGTGTGTGCATTATACTATATGGAGGATTATGGAGTGTGCATTATACTATATGGAGGATTATGGTGTGTGCATTATACTATATGGAGGATTATCGGGTGTGCAATTAAATGGAGGATTATGGTGTGTGCATTATACTATATGGAGGATTATGGGGTGTGTATTATACTATATGGAGGATTATGGGGTGTGCATTATACTATATGGAGGATTATGGGGTGTGCATTTATATGGAGGATTATGGTGTGTGCATTATACTATATGGAGGATTATGGGGTGTGCATTATACTATATGGAGGATTATGGAGTGTGCATTATACTATATGGAGGATTATGGAGTGTGCATTATACTATATGGAGGATTATGGAGTGTGCATTATACAATATGGAGGATTATGGTATGTGCATTATACTATATGGAGGATTATGGTGTGTGCATTATACTATATGGAGGATTATGGTGTGTGCATTATACTATATGGAGGATTATGGAGTGTGCATTATACTATATGGAGGATTATGGGGTGTGCATTATACTATCTGTAGGACTATGGAGTGTGCATTATACTATATGGAGGATTATGGTGCGTGCATTATACTATATGGAGGATTATGGGGTGTGCATTATACTATATGGAGGATTATGGAGTGTGCATTATACTATATGGAGGATTATGGGGTGTGCATTATACTATATGGAGGATTATGGAGTGTGCATTATACTATATGGAGGATTATGGAGTGTGCATTATACTATATGGAGGATTATGGAGTGTGCATTATACTATATGGAGGATCATGGAGTGTGCATTATACTATATTGAGGATTATGGTGTGTGCATTATGCTATATGGAGGATTATAGGGTGTGCATTATACTATATAGAGGATTAGGGGTGTGCATTATACTATATGGAGGATTATGGAGTGTGCATTCTACTATATGGAGGATTATGGGGTGTGCATTTATATGGGGGATTATGGTGTGTGCATTATACTATATGGAGGATTATGGTGTGTGCATTATACTCTATGGAGGATTATGGGGTGTGCATTTATATGGAGGATTATGGGGTGTGCATTATACTATATGGAGGATTATGGGGTGTGCATTATACTATATGGAGGATTATGGAGTGTGCATTATAGTATATGGAGGATTATGGAGTGTGCATTATACTATATGGAGGATTATGGAGTGTGCATTATACTATATGGAGGATTATGGTATGTGCATTATACTATATGGAGGATTATGGTGTGGGCATTATACTATATGGAGGATTATGGTGTGTGCATTATACTATATGGAGGATTATGGAGTGTGCATTATACTATATGGAGGATTATGGGGTGTGCATTATACTATCTGTAGGATTATGGAGTGTGCATTATACTATATGGAGGATTATGGTGCGTGCATTATACTATATGGAGGATTATGGGGTGTGCATTATACTATATGGAGGATTATGGAGTGTGCATTATACTATATGGAGGATTATGGGGTGTGCATTATACTATATGGAGGATTATGGAGTGTGCATTATACTATATGGAGGATTATGGAGTGTGCATTATACTATATGGAGGATTATGGAGTGTGCATTATACTATATGGAGGATCATGGAGTGTGCATTATACTATATTGAGGATTATGGTGTGTGCATTATGCTATATGGAGGATTATAGGGTGTGCATTATACTATATAGAGGATTAGGGGTGTGCATTATACTATATGGAGGATTATGGAGTGTGCATTCTACTATATGGAGGATTATGGGGTGTGCATTTATATGGGGGATTATGGTGTGTGCATTATACTATATGGAGGATTATGGTGTGTGCATTATACTATATGGAGGATTATGGGGTGTGCATTATACTATATGGAGGATTATGGAGTGTGCATTCTACTATATGGAGGATTATGGTGTGTGCATTATACTATATGGAGGATTATGGGGTGTGCATTATACTATATGGAGGATTATGGAGTGTGCATTATACTATATGGAGGATTATGGAGTGTGCATTATAGTATATGGAGGATTATGGAGTGTGCATTATACTATATGGAGGATTATGGAATGTGCATTATACTATATGGAGGATTATGGGGTGTGCATTTATATGGAGGATTATGGGGTGTGCATTTTACTATATGGAGGATTATGGGGTGTGCATTATACTATATGGAGGATTATGGTGTGTGCATTATACTATATGGAGGATTATGGGGTGTGCATTATACTATATGGAGGATTATGGAGTGTGCATTATACTATATGGAAGATTATGGTGTGTGCATTATACTATATGGATTATTATGGTGTGTGCATTATACTATATGGAGGATTATGGGGTGTGCATTATACTATAAGGAGAATTATGGTGTGTGCATTATACTATATGGAGGATTATGGGGTGTGCATTTATATGCAGGAATATGGGGTGTGCATTATACTATATGGAGGATTATGGGGTGTGCATTATACTCTATGGAGGATTATGGAGTGTGCATTATACTATATGGAGGATTATGGTGTGTGCATTATACTATATGGATTATTATGCTGTGTGCATTATACTATATGGAGGATTATGGGGTGTGCATTATACTATAAGGAGAATTATGGAGTGTGCATTATACTATATGGAGGATTATGGAGTGTGCATTATACTATATGGAGGATTATGGTGTGTGCATTATACTATATGGATTATTATGGTGTGTGCATTATACTATATGGAGGATTATGGGGTGTGCATTATACTATAAGGAGAATTATGGAGTGTGCATTATACTATATGGAGGATTATGGAGTGTGCATTATACATTATGGAGGATTATGGAGTGTGCATTATACTATATGGAGGATTATGGTGTGTGCATTATACTATATGGAGGATTATGGAGTGTGCATTATACTATATGGAGGATTATGGTGTGTGCATTATACTATATGGACGATTATGGAGTGTGCATTATACTATATGGAGGATTATAGGGTGTGCATTATGCTATATAGAGGATTAGGGGTGTGCATTATACTATCTGGAGGATTATGGAGTGTGCATTATACTATATGTAGGATTATGGAGTGTGCATTATACTATATGGAGGATTATGGGGTGTGCATTATACTATATGGAGGATTATGGAGTGTGCATTCTACTATATGGAGGATTATGGGGTGTGCATTTATATGGGGGATTATGGTGTGTGCATTATACTATATGGAGGATTATGGTGTGTGCATTATACTATATGGAGGATTATGGGGTGTGCATTATACTATATGAAGGATTATGGAGTGTGCATTATACTATATGGAGGATTATGGAGTGTGCATTATACTATATGGAGGATTATGGAGTGTGCATTATACTATATGGAGGATTATGGAGTGTGCATTATACTATATGGAGGATTATGGAGTGTGCATTATACTATATGGAGGATTATGGGGTGTGCATTTATATGGAGGATTATGGAGTGTGCATTATACTATATGGAGGATTATGGAGTGTGCATTATACTATATGGAGGATTATGGAGTGTGCATTATACTATATGGATTAGTATGGTGTGTGCATTACACTATATGTAGAATTATGGTGTGTGCATTATACTATATGGAGGATTATGGGGTGTGCATTATACTATATGGAGGATTATGGGGTGTGCATTATACTATATGGAGGATTATGGAGTGTGCATTATACTATATGGAAGATTATGGTGTGTGCATTATACTATATGGATTATTATGGTGTGTGCATTATACTATATGGAGGATTATGGGGTGTGCATTATACTATATGGAGGATTATGGGGTGTGCATTTATATGCAGGATTATGGGGTGGACATTATACTATATGGAGGATTATGGGGTGTGCATTATACTATATGGAGGATTATGGAGTGTGCATTATACTATATGGAGTATTATGGTGTGTGCATTATACTATATGGATTATTATGGTGTGTGCATTATACTATATGGTGGATTATGGGGTGTGAATTATACTATAAGGAGATTTATGGTGTGTGCATTATACTATATGGAGGATTATGGGGTGTGTATTTATATGGAGGATTATGGTGTGTGCATTTATATGGAGGATTATGGGGTGTGCATTTATATGGAGGATTATGATGTGTGCATTATACTATATGGAGGATTATGGTGTGTGCATTATACTATATGGAGGATTATGGGGTGTGCATTATACTATATGGAGAATTATGGAGTGTGCATTATACTATATGTAGGATTATGAAGTGTGCATTATTCTATATGGAGGATTATGGAGTATGCATTATACTATATGGAGGATTATGGGGTGTACATTATACTATCTGGAGGATTATGGAGTGTGCATTATACTATATGGAGGATTATGGAGTGTGCATTATACTATATGGAGGATTATGGAGTGTGCATTATACTATATGGAGGATTATGGAGTGTGCATTATACTATATGGAGGATCATGGAGTGTGCATTATACTATATTGAGGATTATGGTGTGTGCATTATGCTATATGGAGGATTATGGGGTGTGCATTATACTATATGGAGGATTATGGAGTGTGCATTATACTATATGGAGGATTGTGGGGTGTGCATTATACTATATGGAGGATTATGGAGTGTGCATTATACTATATGGAGGATTATGGTGTGTGCATTATACTATATGGAGGATTATGGAGTGTGCATTATACTATATGGAGGATTATGGAGTGTGCATTATACTATATGGAGGATTATGGGGTGTGCATTTATATGGAGGAATATGGTGTGTGTGCGCATTTATATGGAGGATTATGGGGTGTGCATTTATATGGAGGATTATGGGGTGTGCATTTATATGGAGGATTATGGTGTGTGCATTATACTATATGGAGGATTATGGTGTGTGCATTATACTATATGGAGGATTATGGGGTGTGCATTTATATGGAAGATTATGGTGTGTGCATTTATATGGAGGATTATGGGGTGTGCATTTATATAGAGGACTATGGTGTGTGCATTATACTATATGCAGGCCTATGGGGTGTGCATTATACTATATGGAGGATTTTGAAGTGTGCATTATACTATATGGAGGATTATGGAGTGTGCATTATACTATATGGAGGATTATGGAGTGTGCATTATACTATATGGAGGATTATGGAGTGTGCATTATACTATATGGAGGATTATGGAGTGTGCATTATACTATATGGAGGAATATGGGGTGTGCATTATACTATATGGAGGAATATGGGGTGTGCATTATACTATATGGAGTATTATAGGGTGTGCATTATACTATATGGAGGATTATGGAGTGTGCATTATACTATATGGAGGATTATGGAGTGTGCATTATACTATATGGAGGATTATGGAGTGTGCATTATACTATGTGGAGGATTATGGAGTGTGCATTATACTATATGGAGGATTATGGAGTGTGCATTATACTATATGGAGGATTATGGTGTGTGCATTATACTATATGGAGGATTATGGGGTGTGCATTTATATGGAGGATTATTGTGTGTGCATTATACTATATGGAGGATTATGGGGTGTGCAATATACTATATGGAGGATTATAGGGGTGTGCATTATACTATATGGAGGATTATGGGGTGTGCATTTATATGGAGGATTATGGAGTGTGCATTATACTATATGGAGGATTATGGAGTGTGCATTATACTATATGGAGGATTATGGTGTGTGCATTTATATGGAGGATTATGGTGTGTGCCTTATATGGAGGACTATGGAATGTGTATTATCTTAAATCGAGGACTATGTGAAGTGTATTATAGTACATGGAGAACTATGGGAGGTGCATTCTAATATATGAAGGGTTATGTGGGACCCATTATACTATATTGAAGGGTATGTGGGGTTCATTATAGTATTTGGAGAACTATATATGAAGGGGACAAAGATAAAGCATGGCATGGGAAAGTTTTGTGCTGAGGAAAAGAAGTTCTTTCCCTCAGCACCTCAGCATCCAGCTTTCTCATGCTCTGATATCATGGGAAAGCTGGGTGCTGAGTGAAAGATGTATAGCAGAGTATGGGAAAGCTGGGTGCTGAGGGAATGATGTATAGCAGAGCATGGGAAAGCTGGGTGCTGAGGGAAAGATGTATAGCAGAGCATGGGAAAGCTGAGGGAATGATGTATAGCAGATCATGGGAAAGCTGGGTGATGAAGGAAAGAGCCAAGTGTCAGCGACACTATCCCATACCCCGAGTGTCGTGTACGGTTGGGGGGGGCCCAGGTCCAAACTTTGCACCGGGGCCCTTCAAACTCTAGTTACGCCACTGGACTGCAGCATTATATGGAGAGCAGCGTCCTCTTCATTATCTGTGAGACCCAGTTCTGTAAGGAAAATAGCGGCTTCACCAGGTCCTGCTACTAAGAGCAATAAATAGGCCTGAGCTGTAATACTGGACGCAGCCGTGACTACATGTTATATGGTCGTGTTACACAATCTATAAGTGCACAAAGATATTACACATTCAACACGCGAAAAGTGGGCCTTTGCACCCCCAAATGCCAGGGCTGAATTTTAGTCCCAGTCCGGCCCTGTAGGGGCCCCTTGAGCACAAGCCAGGAGGGGGGTCGTTGCTGACATCCCTGGCCCCTCACTTTCATTCCTCTGCTCACCGGGCTCCAGGAGGCGGGGCAGCCATCAGGGCAATGAGGTGGGCCCGGGTCACTCATAGAGAGCTGCTCTGCACTGATCTATCTGATCGGTGCAATGCACGACAGGAAATGTACTGGACCAGAACCAAAGCTGAGAAGGTGAAGGATCTGTCAGGTCATCTGACTAATCATGTGCCTGATCACATGACCGGTGAAGTGTCAGGTCCTGCTGTTTAGCTGCTGCAGCCTCCGTGCAGGTCCCACTGGCTCCTCTCCTGCTCTGCACCGATTAGGAACTGCAAGATGAGGTAATGTATAGTGTGTGTAAGTACATGTGCCTGTTGTAGGGCTGTGTGTATATGTGCATGTAATCTGTCTCTGCCTGTCTTTCTCTGTCTGGTCTGCCCCTGTCTCTATCCGTCTCTCCACTGGAATCACATTACCTCACACATAAGCTTCTTCTACTAAGAATGTCCTTTGTTGCCTATAGCAACCACTCACAGCTGCTATTAATGAGCTCTAGCTCCCAGCTCCATTGACGTTAATGTAAACGGGTTTTTTGGAGAGTAACTGTAATGCGCGGGGTTACATTTTCCCCTCAAAACAGAGTCTACGACTTTCCCTGGGTCACATGAGGTGTGTGTGCAAATTATTGTGGTTGTAAATGTGACGGTGCGGATTCCTTTAGCGGACACACACATGTACACATATACACACATACATACATGCACACATATACATATACACATACACTCAGCTTTATATATTAGATATACGCATATGGCTGACGATTCTGTCTAAGGCTCGTCATTTTGATGACCCGAAAAACGGTGCATGCAGCTTTTTTGGGCTGTCAAAATGATAACTAGTGGTTAATGTTTGATTGATGAGGACTGTTTGCAGAAGTGGAAATTTTCCAATAGTGATGGTGGGACTGTGGAAGGTTGGAGGTAAGTATGGAAAGGAGGATCTCAGCTCACCCAGTAAATGCATCACCTGGGTCCTTTCTCTGGGGGACGGTGCAGGGAGGGCAGCTCCGTGTTCAAAGAGGCAAAGTCCGGCAATAGAAAATGTTTCCACCATCACATCCAAGAAATAAGGGTAAAAACCAATTTTATTCCATAACTTGTGCAAATCTAGCAGGATATGTCTAATGCGGGCTTCACACGGGATGATATATCATGCGATTGCACAAGCGATCGTACCCGCCCCCGTCGTTTGTGCGTCACGGGCAAATCGCTGCCCGTGTCGCTCAAAGACGTTAAAACCGTCGTCACACGAACTTACCTGATCAGCGACCTCGCTGTGGGTGGCGAACATCCTCTTCCTAAAGGGAGAGGGACGTTTGGCGTCACCACGACGTCACACATCCGCCGGCCAATAGAAGCGGTGGGGTGGAGATGAGCGGGACGTAAACATCTCGCCCACCTTCTTCCTTCCGCATCGCCGGCGGGTGCCGAGGGACGCAGGTAAGCGGTGTTCATCGTTCCCGGTGTGTCACACGGAGCGATGTGTGCTGCCCCGGGTACGATGAACAACCGGTGCCAAGAAAAATAAACTATTTTTTAAAATTAAGCGACGTGTACACGACTTACGATTTGTGACCGATTTGGGAACGTTCAGCGACGCTCGGAGGTGACATACGAAACGACGTCGCAAACGATGCCCGATGTGCGTCACAAAAACCGTGACCCCAACGACATATCGCACGATAGATCGTATCGTGTGAAGCCTGCTTTAGACTAAGAACCTCTTTTAGGTTTGAAACACGTAAGCCATTGTTTTATACTTTGTGGACATTCATCCAATCTAGTGTTGGTTTTAACCTTATGGAATAAAATTGTTTTTTAACCTTATTTCTTGGACGTGATGCTGGAAACAAGATTTTTCTATTGCCGAAGGTTCGAGGGGTAGAGGTGGAGCTGTGGTGGAGGCAGAGTCTGAAGTGGGCCCGAAATGTTTGGCTGTACAGGGCCCTGAAATTGCTGGTGGCAGTGTGCCGACCCCGCGACAGCTGACAGGCTGCTCGGACCCGGATCCACAGTGGCTCGAGGGGTCTCTGGATCCGAGGCGGGGTCGCGCGGCTACTCGGAATAAAAAGGGGGAAGATGTTTGTTTTAGGTGGTGAATGGGATAATGTTCGTGACGCCACCCACGGTGTGTGGTAACGTGAGGGACCACCGCTGCTGTTTGGGGGGGAGCCCGGTGATGATGATGTGGCAGATAGAGATGTTAACCCCTCCGTGGGCAGGGGGAAGGGTGTCCCGGGACTCGGTGATGGATGGAGTGGGGAACCCGTTGGGAGTGAAGGGGTGTCGGGTACTCACACAGTCCAAAGTCACTGACGCTGACACCAGGTAAACCAAACTCTTGAATGCTCTGTCTCTGTAGGTTGAGCACGCTGGGTCCGTGCCCCTTTGGTGTTGCTGGTTGGCCTGAAGCCTTGTCCCTTGGCACTGTATTTCCTACGAATGGATCCCTTTCATATGAAGCTATTTGGGTCCCGCTCACCTGCGTGGCTAGCAGGGTGAGCTTGCTCTCAGGGTTAACGCTTGGGATTTTCTGGATGGTTTTAGGAAGTTCTATCCCCCTCGTTGCGCTAGTACCCTGATTTTGGAGCAGGTGGGGAACGGTTCCTGAAGACTCTGTTCCCGTCAGGTAAATTACTGGGCTGCGTGAAGCTTCTTCCCAGCCTAAGGTCAGTGTACCCCATCGTGCCCTGGTCCCTGCCCGGTTTTAGCACAAGGCAGCCGGCCTGCTTTCTGTAGCAGCACCGTACCCCTTGTCACTACCCCCTGCGACCGGGGTGTCAGCTCCTACTGGCCAGGCCAACGTCTGGCACCTGGGGCGGGTACAGGAGCCCAGCTCCACAGCGTGACCTGTCCTGTCACCGCTGTCTCACTGCTCAACTACTACTCAACAACTGACATCTCTGCTCTCCCTCTTCAGTCCCTCCATCTGGGTGGCCCTATTCCCCTCAGGCTGCCCAATGGGTGGTTGGTGGGTGTGGTGCAGAGTGTTCCTCAGGATTTATGTACACCTGTTGGTAGCAACACCAAAAGGACAGGACCCATAACCAAGGAGGAGTGGGTACCATGCAGAAGGGCAGAGTGCACGGCACCCTTGTGACGACCTGATAGGCCAGGACGTCACATTAGCCCTGGGCAGGACGTACTAGCAACATACAGGGGGCGGCGCGGCTGAGGGAGTCCCGGCCACCTGTCTGCCAAAGAGGAGCGTCCTCTGTAATGGAGACGGCAGACGGCGTTGTTGCCACGCTGGAGTCCAGCAGCCTGAAGAGTGGAGACGGACCGTTGACCTGTTCTGTGGAGGTGACTGCCGACCTGTTCACTAGCCGCAGGCAACAGCGGTGCAATATGTGAAAAGGGGTATTGTAATATTCTATAAGGTGGGAGGGACGAGGGCGTCTGCTATCAAAGTTTTCTGGGGCATCTGATCTATGTAGTTTCAATCCTCCATTCCCAATCCATACACTGTGTATGTATAGATTGGGAATGGAGGATGGAAACTGCATGGGTGAAACGCCTCAGCACACTGTGCCCCACTGACCCTCCCTCCATCTTGGATATTTCCAATGTCTGTCTCCACATACTGTGTGTGTCTCTCCATCAGGATATTCTGCATGGGGACATACTAAAAAGAATGATGAAAAGGAATAAATAAAAAGAATGAGGATAATAACTTATTAGGTGTATATTATGTAGATGTATAAAAGGTTTCTTGGGCAAGTTAGACATGGAATGAACATAAAATATCTGTAAATAATAGGAAAATGAATGCTTATGGCATATAAACAGGTGTAAATTATGTTACCTGAGCATTATAGATGTGGAATGATCATGAAATATCTGTAGATAATAGGAGAATGAATGCATATGGCATATAACCAGGTGTATATTATGTTACCTGAGCATTATAGGTGTGGAATGATCATAAAATATCTGTAGATAATAGGAGAATGAATGCATATGGCATATAACCAGGTGTATATTATGTCACCTGAGCATTATAGGTGTGGAATGATCATAAAATATCTGTAGATAATAGGAGAATGAACGCATATGCCATATAACCAGGTGTATATTATGTCACCTGAGCATTATAGGTGTGGAATGATCATAAAATATCTGTAGATAATAGGAGAATGAACGCATATGCCATATAACCAGGTGTATATTATGTTACCTGAGCATTATAGATGTGGAATGATCATGAAATATCTGTAGATTACAGGAGAATGAACGCATATGGCATATAACCAGGTGTATATTATGTTACCTGAGCATTATAGGTGTGGAATGATCATGAAATATATGTAGATAATAGGAAAATGAATGCATATGGCATATAACCAGGTGTATATTATGTTACCTGAGCATTATAGGTGTGGAATGATTATGAAATATCTGTAGATAATACGAAAATGAATGCATATGGCATATAACCAGGTGTATATTAAGCTACCTGAGCATTATAGGTGTGGAATGATCATGAAATACCTATAGATAATAGGAGAATGAATGCATATGGCATATAACCAGGTGTATATTATGTTACCTGAGCATTATAGGTGTGGAATGATCATGAAATATCTGTAGATAATAGGAAAATGAATGCATATGGCATATAACCATGTGTATATTATGTTACCTGAGCATTATAGGTGTGGAATGATTATGAAATATATGTAGATAATAGGAAAATGAAAGCATATGGCTTATAACCAGGTGTATATTATGTTACCTGAGCATTATAGGTGTGGAAGGATCATGAAATATATGTAGATAATAGGAAAATGAATGCATATGGCATATAACCATGTGTATATTATGTTACCTGAGCATTATAGGTGTGGAATGATTATGAAATATATGTAGATAATAGAAAAATGAACGCATATGGCATATAACCAGGTGTATATTATGTTACCTGAGCATTATAGGTGTGGAATGATCAGAAAATATCTGTAGATAATAGGAAAATGAATGCATAAGGCATATAACCAGGTGTATATTAAGGTACCTGAGCATTATAGGTGTGGAATGATCATGAAATATATGTAAATAATAGGAGAATGAATGCATATGGCATATAACCAGGTGTATATTATGTTACCTGAGCATTATAGGTGTGGAATGATCATGAAATATCTGTAGATAATAGGAGAATGAATGCATATGGCATATAACCAGGTGTATATTATGTTACCTGAGTATTATAGGTGTGGAATGATTATGAAATATCTGTAGATAATAGGAAAATGAACGCATATGACATATAACCAGGTGTATATTATGTTACCTGAGCATTATAGGTGTGGAATGATCATGAAATATCTGTAGATAATAGGAAAATGAATGCATATGGCATAAAACCAGGTGCATATTATGTTACCTGAGCATTATAAGTGTGGAATGATCATGAAATATCTGTAGATAATAGGAAAATGAACACATATGCCATATAACCAGGTGTATATTATGTTACCTGAGCATTATAGGTGTGGAATGATCATGAAATATATGTAGATAATAGGAAAATGAACGCATATGGCATATCACCAGGTGTATATTATGTTACCTGAGCATTATAGGTGTGGAATGATCATGAAATATATGTAGATAATAGGAAAATGAACGCATATGGCATATAACCATGTGTATATTAACGTACCTGAGCATTATAGGTGTGGAATGATCATTAAATACCTATAGATAATAGGAGAATGAATGCATATGGCATATAACCAGGTGTATATTATGTTACCTGAGCATTATAGGTGTGGAATGATCATGAAATATATGTAGATAATAGGAAAATGAACGCATATGGCATATAACCAGGTGTATATTATGTTACCTGAGCATTATAGGTGTGGAATGATCATGAAATATATGTAGATAATAGGAAAATGAATGCATATGGCATATAACCATGTGTATATTATGTTACCTGAGCATTATAGGTGTGGAATGATTATGAAATATATGTAGATAATAGGAAAATGAATGCATATGGCATATAACCATGTGTATATTATGTTACCTGAGCATTATAGGTGTGGAATGATTATGAAATATATGTAGATAATAGAAAAATGAACGCATATGGCATATAACCAGGTGTATATTATGTTACCTGAGCATTATAGGTGTGGAATGATCAGAAAATATCTGTAGATAATAGGAAAATGAATGCATAAGGCATATAACCAGGTGTATATTAAGGTACCTGAGCATTATAGGTGTGGAATGATCATGAAATATATGTAAATAATAGGAGAATGAATGCATATGGCATATAACCAGGTGTATATTATGTTACCTGAGCATTATAGGTGTGGAATGATTATGAAATATCTGTAGATAATACGAAAATGAATGCATATGGCATATAACCAGGTGTATATTAAGGTACCTGAGCATTATAGGTGTGGAATGATCATGAAGTACCTATAGATAATAGGAGAGTGAATGCATATGGCATATAACCAGGTGTATATTATGTTACCTGAGCATTATAGGTGTGGAATGATCATGAAATATCTGTAGATAATAGGAGAATGAAGGTATATGGCATATAACCAGGTGTATATTATGTTACCTGAGCATTATAGGTGTGGAATGATTATGAAATATCTGTAGATAATACGAAAATGAATGCATATGGCATATAACCAGGTGTATATTAAGGTACCTGAGCATTATAGGTGTGGAATGATCATGAAGTACCTATAGATAATAGGAGAGTGAATGCATATGGCATATAACCAGGTGTATATTATGTTACCTGAGCATTATAGGTGTGGAATGATCATGAAGTACCTATAGATAATAGGAGAGTGAATGCATATGGCATATAACCAGGTGTATATTATGTTACCTGAGCATTATAGGTGTGGAATGATCATGAAATATCTGTAGATAATAGGAGAATGAAGGTATATGACACATAACCAGGTGTATATTATGTTACCTGAACATTATAGGTGTGTAATGATCATGAAATATCTGTAGATAACAGAAGAATGAACGCATATGGCATATAACCAGGTGTATATTATGTTACCTGAGCATTATAGGTGTGGAATGATCAGAAAATATCTGTAGATAATAGGAAAATGAATGCATAAGGCATATAACCAGGTGTATATTAAGGTACCTGAGCATTATAGGTGTGGAATGATCATGAAATATATGTAAATAATAGGAGAATGAATGCATATGGCATATAACCAGGTGTATATTATGTTACCTGAGCATTATAGGTGTGGAATGATCATGAAATATCTGTAGATAATAGGAGAATGAATGCATATGGCATATAACCAGGTGTATATTATGTTACCTGAGTATTATAGGTGTGGAATGATTATGAAATATCTGTAGATAATAGGAAAATGAACGCATATGACATATAACCAGGTGTATATTATGTTACCTGAGCATTATAGGTGTGGAATGATCATGAAATATCTGTAGATAATAGGAAAATGAATGCATATGGCATAAAACCAGGTGCATATTATGTTACCTGAGCATTATAAGTGTGGAATGATCATGAAATATCTGTAGATAATAGGAAAATGAACACATATGCCATATAACCAGGTGTATATTATGTTACCTGAGCATTATAGGTGTGGAATGATCATGAAATATATGTAGATAATAGGAAAATGAACGCATATGGCATATCACCAGGTGTATATTATGTTACCTGAGCATTATAGGTGTGGAATGATCATGAAATATATGTAGATAATAGGAAAATGAACGCATATGGCATATAACCATGTGTATATTAACGTACCTGAGCATTATAGGTGTGGAATGATCATTAAATACCTATAGATAATAGGAGAATGAATGCATATGGCATATAACCAGGTGTATATTATGTTACCTGAGCATTATAGGTGTGGAATGATCATGAAATATATGTAGATAATAGGAAAATGAACGCATATGGCATATAACCAGGTGTATATTATGTTACCTGAGCATTATAGGTGTGGAATGATCATGAAATATATGTAGATAATAGGAAAATGAATGCATATGGCATATAACCATGTGTATATTATGTTACCTGAGCATTATAGGTGTGGAATGATTATGAAATATATGTAGATAATAGGAAAATGAATGCATATGGCATATAACCATGTGTATATTATGTTACCTGAGCATTATAGGTGTGGAATGATTATGAAATATATGTAGATAATAGAAAAATGAACGCATATGGCATATAACCAGGTGTATATTATGTTACCTGAGCATTATAGGTGTGGAATGATCAGAAAATATCTGTAGATAATAGGAAAATGAATGCATAAGGCATATAACCAGGTGTATATTAAGGTACCTGAGCATTATAGGTGTGGAATGATCATGAAATATATGTAAATAATAGGAGAATGAATGCATATGGCATATAACCAGGTGTATATTATGTTACCTGAGCATTATAGGTGTGGAATGATTATGAAATATCTGTAGATAATACGAAAATGAATGCATATGGCATATAACCAGGTGTATATTAAGGTACCTGAGCATTATAGGTGTGGAATGATCATGAAGTACCTATAGATAATAGGAGAGTGAATGCATATGGCATATAACCAGGTGTATATTATGTTACCTGAGCATTATAGGTGTGGAATGATCATGAAATATCTGTAGATAATAGGAGAATGAAGGTATATGGCATATAACCAGGTGTATATTATGTTACCTGAGCATTATAGGTGTGGAATGATTATGAAATATCTGTAGATAATACGAAAATGAATGCATATGGCATATAACCAGGTGTATATTAAGGTACCTGAGCATTATAGGTGTGGAATGATCATGAAGTACCTATAGATAATAGGAGAGTGAATGCATATGGCATATAACCAGGTGTATATTATGTTACCTGAGCATTATAGGTGTGGAATGATCATGAAGTACCTATAGATAATAGGAGAGTGAATGCATATGGCATATAACCAGGTGTATATTATGTTACCTGAGCATTATAGGTGTGGAATGATCATGAAATATCTGTAGATAATAGGAGAATGAAGGTATATGACACATAACCAGGTGTATATTATGTTACCTGAACATTATAGGTGTGTAATGATCATGAAATATCTGTAGATAACAGAAGAATGAACGCATATGTCATATAACCAGGTGTATATTATGTTACCTGTGCATTATAGGTGTGGAATGATCATGAAATATCTGTAGCTAATAGGAAAATGAACACATATGGCATATAACCAGGTGTATATTAAGGTACCTGAGCATTATAGGTGTGGAATGATCATGAAATATATGTAGATAGAATGAATGCATATGGCATATAACCAGGTGTATATTATGTTACCTGAGCATTATAGGTGTGGAATGATTATGAAATATCTGTAGATAATACGAAAATGAATGCATATGGCATATAACCAGGTGTATATTAAGGTACCTGAGCATTATAGGTGTGGAATGATCAGGAAATACCTATAGATAATAGGAGAATGAATGCATATGACATATAACCAAGTGTATATTATGTTACCTGAGCATTATAGGTGTGGAATGATCTCAAAATATATGTAGATAATAGGAAAATTAAAGCATATGGCATATAACCAGGTGTATATTAAGGTACCTGAGCATTATAGGTGTGGAATGATCAGGAAATACCTATAGATAATAGGAGAATGAATGCATATGGCATATAACCAGGTGTATATTATGTTACCTGAGCATTATAGGTGTGGAATGATCTCAAAATATATGTAGATAATAGGAAAATTAACGCATATGGCATATAACCAGGTGTATATTATGTTACCTGAGCATTATAGGTGTGGAATGATCATGAAATATATGTAGATAATAGGAAAATGAACGCATATGGCATATAACCAGGTGTATATTATGTTACCTGAGCATTATAGGTATGGAATAATCATGAATTATCTGTAGATAATAGGAAAATGAACGCATATGGCATATAACCAGGTGTATATTATGTTACCTGAGCATTATAGGTGTGGAATGATTATGAAATATATGTAGATAATAGAAAAATGAACGCATATGGCTTATAACCAGGTGTATATTATGTTACCTGAACATTATAGGTGTGGAATAATCATGAAATATCTGTAGATAATAGGAAAATGAACGCATATGGCATATAACCAGGTGTATATTATGTTACCTGAGCATTATAGGTGTGGAATGATTATGAAATATATGTAGATAATAGAAAAATGAACGCATATGGCTTATAACCAGGTGTATATTATGTTACCTGAACATTATAGGTGTGGAATAATCATGAAATATCTGTAGATAATAGGAAAATGAACGCATATGGCATATAACCAGGTGTATATTATGTTACCTGAGCATTATAGGTGTGGAATGATTATGAAATATATGTAGATAATAGAAAAATGAACGCATATGGCTTATAACCAGGTGTATATTATGTTACCTGAACATTATAGGTGTGGAATAATCATGAAATATCTGTAGATAATAGGAAAATGAACGCATATGGCATATAACCATGTGTATATTAGGTTACCTGAGCATTAAAAAACTGAAAAGCAATAGTGTTGGCCCCCTTAAAAAAGTCTTGATGAAATGCTGGAGGGGGATGAGGGTTAAGCCAACTTGCTGAATGACTTTTTTTCTACGGTTTTTATACAAGAAAATGCCATGGCAGATGACATGAATGAGAAACTGTGGAAAGAAAAGCGCAATAGGGTCTTACCCCAAAAAAGGGGAGGAAGATATGTAATAAAAACACACTCACCTATAATGGTTGTGCCAGTCACAACCACTATACAGGCATATATAAGATCCAGGTCCAGGCAGCAGTCCCAAAGTTGGCTGATAACAGAGAGTGATAGAAGAAGGGTCTTAATTCCGCGCCAAGGACTCAAAGGATCCAGGAAGAGATTACTGTTTCTTTAATAACATGCACAAGTCTACGCGTTTCTGAAGACACAGCTCCCTTCATCAGGACATTGGCAAGAGAACATCAAATCTGGTTTCAAGTGAGATGGTGAAGTATAAAAGCATGCAATGATGTCATAGGAAACACCCATCCTGAAAAAAACTTTGAAAGCGGGCGGGATCCTGATCATTCTAGAAATCTGTATGTTCCAACAGTTCCCTGAATATTGAATTATGATCAAAAACAGTTATATACACTTCTACTAACATACAGTAAACATGTACAATAATCCTGACAAAGGAAAAACAAAATAGATATATAATAGATATACTGAACGACATACACGGGGTTAGAACCTGGTGTAAAAGGAAGAAAAACAGCACGATGTCATGGAGGAGCAGAGACATTAACCACAGGACTACCGCCCCGATTCATAATCTATCATCGTCCTAAGGTGGTTTCTTATTAGGCAGGCAGCCTAAGGGTATAATGATGGAGCTCAAATTGCTGTCAAGGAATTGCTAGAAGAGAGCGGATGGCCGAGGGCTATGTGTGGAGTATATTGTGGAACCTTCAATGAAATGCAGGCAGTACGGAGCTAGTGTCAGAGAGGTGAACAAAGTTCGAGAGGCGTGGGGAAAAAAAACACAACCAAAGTACGCCTGCGCAGACTGGTGCTCAGAAAAAACAGGCAAAAATCAGAGAGACACAGTGTCTAACATATAGAAACTTGGGGGATATATATTCACTGGGGGAAAAACTTTATATTAGATGGACCACGGTCAAAAAAACAGCTCATCCAAAAAAAAAAAAAAAAAATGGTTAAAAAAATATATATTCATAGTATCATAGTATCATAGTTTTTAAGGTTGAAGGGAGAGTCTAAGGGGCACTTTGCACACTGCGACATCGCAGGTGCGATGTCGGTGGGGTCAAATTGAAAATGACGCACTTCCAGCATCGCATGCGACATCGCAGTGTGTAAAGGCTGGATGATACGATTAACGAGCGCAAAAGCGTCGTAATCGTATCATCGGTACAGCGTCGGCGTAATTTATAATTACGCTGACGCAATGGTCCGATGTTGTTCCTCGCTCCTGCGGCAGCACACATCGCTGTGTGTGAAGTCGCAGGAGCGAGGAACGTCTCCTACCGGCCTCACTGCGGCTTCCGTAGGATATGCGGAAGGAAGGAGGTGGGCAGGATGTTTACATCCTGCTCATCTCCGCCCCTCCGCTCTGATTGGCCTCCTGCCGTGTGACGTCGCAGTGACGCCGCACGACCCGCCCCCTTAACAAGGAGGCGGGTCGCCGGCCACAGGGACGTCGCACGGCAGGTGAGTGTGTGTGTGAAGCTGGCGTAGCGATAACTTTCGCTACGCCAGCTATCACCACATATCGCTGCTGCGACGGGGGCGGGCACTATCGCACTCGGCATCGCAGCATCGGCCTGCGATGTTGTAGTGTGCAAAGCCCGCCTAAGTCCATCTAGTTCAACCCGTAGCCTAACATGTTGATCCAGAGGAAGGCAAAAAAAACCCAATGTGGCAAACAAGTTCCAATGGGGAAAAAATGTCCTTCCTGACTCCACATCTGGCAATCAGACTAGTTCCCTGGATCAATACCCTGTCATAAAATCTAATAAACATAACTGGTAATATTACATTTTTCAAGAAAGGCGTCCAGGCTCTGCTTAAATGTTAGTAGTGAATCACTCATTACAACATCATGCGGCAGAGAGTTCCACAGTCTCACTGCTCGTACAGTAAAGAATCCTCGTCTGTGATTATGATTAAACCTTCTTTCCTCAAGACGTAGCGGATGCCCCCGTGTTCCAGTCGCAGGCCTAGGTGTAAAAAGATCTTTGGAAAGGTCTCTGTACTGTCCCCTCATATATTTATACATTGTGATTAGATCCCCCCTAAGCCTTTGTTTTTCCAAACTAAATAACCCCAAGTTTAATACCCTGTCTTGGTATTGCAGCCCACCCATTCCTCTAATAATCTTGGTCGCTCTTCTCTGCACCCTCTCCAGTTCAGCTATGTCCTTCTTATATATCGGTGACCAGAATTGTACACAGTATTCTAAGTGCGGTCGCACTAGTGACTTGTACAGAAGTAGAACTATATTTTTTTCATGAACACTTATACCTCTTTTAATACATCCCATTATTTTATTAGCCCTGGCAGCAGCTGCCTGACACTGTCCACTAAAGTGAAGTTTACCATCCACCCATACACCCAAGTCTTTCTCTGTGTCTGTTTTACCCAGTGTTCTACAATTAAGTACATAATCATAAATGTTATTTCCTCTACCCAAGTGCATGACCTTACATTTATCTACATTAAACTTCAATTGCCACTTCTCAGCCCAATCCTCCAATTTACATAAATCTCCCTGTAATATAAAATTATCCTCCTCTGTATTGATTACCCTGCAGAGTTTAGTATCATCTGCAAATATTGAAATTCTACTCCGCATGCCCCCAACAAGGTCATTTATAAATATGTTGAAAAGAAGCGGGCCCAATACTGACCCCTGTGGTACCCCACTATGAACTGAGACCCAGTCCGAGTACGTACCATTAATAACCACCCTTTGTTTCCTATCACTGAGCCAGTTTTTAACCCAGTTACACATATTTTCCCCTATGCCCATTATTCTCATTTTATGTACCAACCTTTTGTGTGGCACCGTATCAAAAGCTTTTGAAAAGTCCATATACACAACATCCACTGCATTTCCCTGGTCCAGGCTTGAACTTACCTCTTCATAGAAGCTGATCAAATTAGTTTGACAGGATCGATACCTCATAAACCCATGTTGATACTCTGTCATAAGGTTATTTTTCTTGAGATACTCCAGTATAGCATCTCTCAAGAAACCCTCAAGGATTTTACCAACCGTAGAGGTTAAACTTACCGGCCTATAATTTCCCGGCTCAGTTTTTGTCCCCTTTTTGAATATTGGCACCACATTTGCTATGCGCCAGTCCTGCGGTACCGACCCTGTTATTAAGGAATCTGAGAAGATTAAAAATAATGGTCTATCTATCACATAACTCAATTCCTGTAGTACTCTGGGGTGTATGCCATCCGGGCCCGGAGATTTGTCAACCTTAGTGATTTCGAGGTGGCGTCGTACTTCCTGCTGGGTTAAGCAGGTAATATTCAAGGGTGAATTTATGGTATCACTGGTCATGTCATCTGCCATGGCATTTTCTTGTATAAAAACCGTAGAAAAAAAGTCATTCAGCAGGTTGGCTTTACCCTCATCCCCTTCCACCATTTCACCAAGACTATTTTTAAGGGGGCCAACACTATCGCTTTCCAGTTTTTTACTGTTTATGTAGTTAAAGAATATTTTAGGATTATTTTTACTTTCTCTCGCAATGAGTCTCTCTGTCTCAAACTTAGCTAACTTAATTTGCTTTTTACATATTTTATTTAATTTTCTATAATTATATAATGCCTCATCACTACCTACCCTCTTTAATTTTTTTAAGGCTTTCTGTTTTTCTTTTATTGCTTCCCTTACAGCTCTATTTAGCCATAGGGGTTTCCTCCTATTTCTAGCATGTTTGTTCCCATAGGGTATATTTTCTGCACAAGCCCTATTCAGGATGCTCATAAAAGTCTCCCATTTGCTTTGTGTACTTTTATTACTTAGTACATCATCCCAGTTTATTGCACTAAGATCATCTCTCAACCGTTTAAAATTTGCTTTCCTGAAGTTTAGTGTCCTTGTAGCCCCTCTACTATACATCTTACTAAAGAATACATGAAAACTTATTATTTTGTGATCACTATTCCCCAAGTAACCCCCAACTTGTATATTTGATATGCGGTCTGGCCTATTGGTTAGTACAAGGTCTAGTAGTGCTCCCCCTCTTGTGGGGTCCTGTACCATTTGTGAAAGGTAATTATCTTTCATTGTTATCAAAAATCTATTTCCTTTGCTGGAACTGCAAGTTTCTGTTCCCCAATTTATATCAGGATAGTTAAAGTCCCCCATAATAATTACCTCTCCGAGACTCGCTGCTTTATCAATTTGCTTTATGAGGAGATTCTCTACCTCTTCCATAACATTCGGCGTCTTATAACACACCCCTATAATGCTCAGGTAACATAATATACACCTGGTTATTTGCCATATGTGTTCATTCTTCTATTATCTACAGATATTTCATGATCATTCCACACCTATAATGCTCAGGTAACATAATATACACTTGGTTATATGCCATATGCGTTCATTCTCCTATTATCTACAGACATTTCATGATCATTCCATACCTATAATGCTCAGGTAACATAATATACACCTGGTTATATGCCATATGTGTTCATTCTCCTATTATCTACATATATTTCATGATCATTCCACACCTATAATGCTCAGGTAACAAAATATATACCTGGTTATATGCCATATGTGTTCATTCTCCTATTATCTACAGATATTTCATGATCATTCCACACCTATAATGCTCAGGTAACATAATATACACCTGGTTATGTGTCATATGCGTTCATTCTCCTATTATCTACAGATATTTCATGATCATTCCACACCTATAATGCTCAGGTAACATAATATACACCTGGTTATATGCCATATGTGTTCATTCTCCTATTATCTACAGATATTTCATGATCATTCCACACCTATAATGCTCAGGTAACATAATATACACCTGGTTATATGCCATATGCATTCATTCTCCTATTATCTTCAGACATTTCATGATCATTCCACACCTATAATGCTCATGTAACATAATATACACCTGGTTATATGCCATATGTGTTCATTCTCCTATTATCTTCAGACATTTCATGATCATTCCACACCTATAATGCTCATGTAACATAATATACACCTGGTTATGTGTCATATGAGTTCATTCTCCTGTAATCTATATATATATTTCATGATCATTCCACACCTATAATGCTCAGGTAACATAATATACACCTGGTTATATGCCATATGTGTTCATTCTCCTATTCTCTACAGATATTTCATAATTATTCCACACCTATAATGCTCAGGTAACATAATATACACCTGGTTATATGCCATATACGTTCATTCTCCTGTAATCTACAGATATTTCATGATCATTCCACACCTATAATGCTCAGGTAATGTAATATACACCTGGTTATGTGTCATATGAGTTCATTCTCCTGTAATCTATATATATATTTCATGATCATTCCACACCTATAATGCTCAGGTAACATAATATACACCTGGTTATATGCCATATGTGTTCATTCTCCTATTCTCTACAGATATTTCATAATTATTCCACACCTATAATGCTCAGGTAACATAATATACACCTGGTTATATGCCATATGCGTTCATTTTCCTATTATCTACAGATATTTCCTGATCATTCCACACCTATAATGCTCAGGTAACATAATATACACCTGGTTATATGCCATATGCATTCATTTTCCTATTATCTACATATATTTCCTGATCATTCCACACCTATAATGCTCAGGTAACATAATATACACCTGGTTATATGCCATATGCATTCATTTTCCTATTATCTACATATATTTCATGATCATTCCACACCTATAATGCTCAGGTAACATAATATACACCTGGTTATATGCCATATGCATTCATTCTCCTATTATCTACAGATATTTCATGATCATTCCACACCTATAATGCTCAGGTAACATAATATACACCTGGTTATATGCCATATGTGTTCATTCTCCTATTATCTACAGATATTTCATGATCATTCCACACCTATAATGCTCAGGTAACATAATATACACCTGGTTATATGCCATATGTGTTCATTCTCCTATTAGCTACAGATATTTCCTGATCATTCCACACCTATAATGCTCAGGTAACATAATATACATCTGGTTATATGCCATATGTGTTCATTCTCCTATTAGCTACAGATATTTCCTGATCATTCCACACCTATAATGCTCAGGTAACATAATATACACCTGGTTATATGCCATATGCGTTCATTTTCCTATTATCTACATATTTTTCGAGATCATTCCACACCTTTAATGCTTAGGTAACATAATATACACCTGGTTATATGCCATATGCGTTCATTCTCCTATTATCTACAGATATTTGATAATCATTCCACACCTATAATGCTCAGGTAACATAATATACACCTGGTTATATGCCATATGCGTTCATTCTCCTGTAATCTACAGATATTTCATGATCATTCCATACCTATAATGCTCAGGTAACATAATATACACCTGGTTATATGCCATATGCGTTCATTCTCCTGTAATCTACAGATATTTCATGATCATTCCACACCTATAATGCTCAGGTAACATAATATACACCTGGTTATATGCCATATGCGTTCATTCTCCTGTAATCTACAGATATTTCATAATCATTCCACACCTATAATGCTCAGGTAACATAATATACACCTGGTTATATGCCATATGCGTTCACTTTCCTATTATCTACAGATATTTCCTGATCATTCCACACCTATAATGCTCAGGTAACATAATATACATCTGGTTATATGCCATATGCGTTCATTTTCCTATTATCTACATATTTTTCGAGATCATTCCACACCTTTAATGCTTAGGTAACGTAATATACACCTGGTTATATGCCATATGCGTTCATTCTTCTATTAACTACAGATATTTCATAATCATTCCACACCTATAATGCTCAGGTAACATAATATACACTTGGTTATATGCCAAATGCGTTCATTCTCCTATTATCTACAGATATTTCATGATCATTCCACACCTATAATGCTCATGTAACATAATATACACCTGGTTATGTGTCATATACGTTCATTCTCCTGTAATCTATATATATTTCATGATCATTCCACACCTATAATGCTCAGATAACATAATATACACCTGGTTATATGCCATATGTGTTCATTCTCCTATTATCTACATATATTTCATGATCATTCCACACCTATAATGCTCAGGTAACATAATATACACCTGGTTATATGCCATATGCATTCATTTTCCTATTATCTACATATATTTCATGATCATTCCACACCTATAATGCTCAGGTAACATAATATACACCTGGTTATATGCCATATACGTTCATTCTCCTGTAATCTACAGATATTTCATGATCATTCCACACCTATAATGCTCAGGTAACGTAATATACACCTGGTGATATGCCATATGCGTTCATTTTCCTATTATCTACAGATATTTCCTGATCATTCCACACCTATAATGCTCAGGTAACATAATATACACCTGGTTATATGCCATATGCATTCATTTTCCTATTATCTACATATATTTCATGATCATTCCACACCTATAATGCTCAGGTAACATAATATACACCTGGTTATATGCCATATGTGTTCATTCTCCTATTATCTACAGATATTTCATGATCATTCCACACCTATAATGCTCAGGTAACATAATATAAACCTGGTTATATGCCATATGCATTCATTCTCCTATTATCTACAGATATTTTATGATCATTCCACACCTATAATGCTCAGGTAACATAATATACACCTGATTATATGCCATATGCATTAATTTTCGTATTATCTACAGATATTTCATGATCATTCCACACCTATAATGCTCAGGTAACATAATATACACCTGTTTATATGCCATATGCATTCATTTTCCTATTATCTACATATATTTCATGATCATTCCACACCTATAATGCTCAGGTAACATAATATACACCTGGTTATATGCCATATGTGTTCATTCTCCTATTAGCTACAGATATTTCCTGATCATTCCACACCTATAATGCTCAGGTAACGTAATATACACCTGGTTATATGCCATATGCATTCATTTTCCTATTATCTACATATATTTCATGATCATTCCACACCTATAATGCTCAGGTAACATAATATACACCTGGTTATATGCCATATGTGTTCATTCTCCTATTATCTACAGATATATCATGATCATTCCACACCTATAATGCTCAGGTAACATAATATAAACCTGGTTATATGCCATATGCATTCATTCTCCTATTATCTACAGATATTTTATGATCATTCCACACCTATAATGCTCAGGTAACATAATATACACCTGGTTATAAGCCATATGCGTTCATTTTCCTATTATCTACAGATATTTCCTGATCATTCCACACCTATAATGCTCAGGTAACATAATATACACCTGGTTATATGCCATATGCATTCATTTTCCTATTATCTACATATATTTCATGATCATTCCACACCTATAATGCTCAGGTAACATAATATACACCTGGTTATATGCCATATGTGTTCATTCTCCTATTATCTACAGATATATCATGATCATTCCACACCTATAATGCTCAGGTAACATAATATAAACCTGGTTATATGCCATATGCATTCATTCTCCTATTATCTACAGATATTTTATGATCATTCCACACCTATAATGCTCAGGTAACATAATATACACCTGGTTATATGCCATATGCGTTCATTCTCCTATTATCTACAGATATTTCATGATCATTCCACACCTATAATGCTCAGGTAACGTAATATACACCTGGTGATATGCCATATGCGTTCATTTTCCTATTATCTACAGATATTTCATGATCATTCCACACCTATAATGCTCAGGTAACATAATATACACCTGGTTATATGCCATATGTGTTCATTCTCCTATTAGCTACAGATATTTCCTGATCATTCCACACCTATAATGCTCAGGTAACGTAATATACACCTGGTGATATGCCATATGCGTTCATTTTCCTATTATCTACAGATATTTCCTGATCATTCCACACCTATAATGCTCAGGTAACATAATATACACCTGGTTATATGCCATATGCATTCATTTTCCTATTATCTACATATATTTCATGATCATTCCACACCTCTAATGCTCAGATAACATAATATACACCTGGTTATATGCCATATGTGTTCATTCTCCTATTATCTACAGATATTTCATGATCATTCCACACCTATAATGCTCAGGTAACGTAATATACGCCTGGTTATATGCCATATGTGTTCATTCTCCTATTATCTACAGATATTTCATAATCATTCCACACCTATAATGCTTAGGTAACAGAATATACACCTGGTTATATGCCATATGTGTTCATTCTCCTATTATCTACAGATATTTCATGATCATTCCACACCTATAATGCTCAGGTAACATAATATACACCTGGTTATATGCCATATGCGTTCATTCTCCTGTAATCTACAGATATTTTATGATCATTCCACACCTATAATGCTCAGGTAACATAATATACATCTGGTTATATGCCATATGCGTTCATTTTCCTATTATCTACATATTTTTCGAGATCATTCCACACCTTTAATGCTCAGGTAACATAATATACACCTGGTTATATGCCATATGTGTTCATTCTCCTATTATCTACAGATATTTCATAATCATTCCACACCTATAATGCTCAGGTAACATAATATACACCTGGTTATATGCCATATCCGTTCATTCTCCTATTATCTACAGATATTTCATAATCATTCCACACCTATAATGCTCAGGTAACATAATATACACCTGGTTATATGCCATATGCGTTCATTCTCCTGTAATCTACAGATATTTTATGATCATTCCACACCTATAATGCTCAGGTAACATAATATACATCTGGTTATATGCCATATGCGTTCATTTTCCTATTATCTACATATTTTTCGAGATCATTCCACACCTTTAATGCTCAGGTAACATAATATACACCTGGTTATATGCCATATGTGTTCATTCTCCTATTATCTACAGATATTTCATAATCATTCCACACCTATAATGCTCAGGTAACATAATATACACCTGGTTATATGCCATATGCGTTCATTCTCCTGTAATCTACAGATATTTCATGATCATTACACACCTATAATGCTCAGGTAACATAATATACACCTGGTTATATGCCATATGCGTTCATTCTCCTGTAATCTACAGATATTTCATGATCATTACACACCTATAATGCTCAGGTAACATATTATACACCTGGTTATATGCCATATGCGTTCATTTTCCTATTATCTACATATTTTTTGAGATCATTCCACACCTATAATGCTCAGGTAAAATAATATACACCTGTTTATATGCCATATGCATTCATTCTCCTATTATTTACAGATATTTTATGTTCATTCCATGTCTAACTTGCCCAAGAAACCTTTTATACATCTACATAATATACACCTAATAAGTTATTATCCTCATTCTTTTTATTTATTCCTTTTCATCATTCTTTTTAGTATGTCCCTTCTGCATGTATCATGCTGTATGTAGTGGCTATAAACGCATGATACAAGCAGAATGGAGGGGCACACACAGTGTACAGGCCAGGGACATCAGCCCACACCAATCCCATACCCCATATTTATTTTCACTACTACAATAAAGCCGTGTGCACACATTGAGTATTTGGTGAGTTTTAGGCTATGTGCCCACGGGGACAGTGTCCTGCGGATATATCCACAGGACATTCCGCAGGTGCTCCCAGGAAACCGCACCACAACTTTTGTCTGTTTCTATGCTGCGGAATGTCCTGCGGATATGCTGCGGGCATTCTGCATTGAGGATACAGTACCATGGCTTCGGCACTGCATCCTCAATGCAGAACAAGTGCTGCAGTGATCGGGAGTTCATACTCACCTCCATCTCGCAGCGCCTCGCTTTCCGGCGTCCGAGTCACTCTGTCAGCGTCTGCAGGAGAAGGTGGGCAGGCCTGAACTAGCTCCGGCTGTCACATGACCGGAGCTCGTGCAGGCCCTGCCCATCTCTTCCTTCCTGTACTCGGATCCACCGCGCTCCTGTGCACCGGACGGAGAAAGTGACTGCGGTGAGGCAGGTAAGTATATGGACCCTGCGGAGAAATCCGCAGGAATAATTGACATGCTGCTGATTTTTCCGCAGGGAAATCCGCATTATTTCCGCTGCAGAAAAATCTGCAGCGTGGGCACAGCAGTTCCCAAATGCCATAGAAATGGCTGGGGAGTAGCTGTGCTGCAGATTTTCGAAAAATGCGCGGCAAATTCCGCGCATTTTCCGCAGCGTGGGCACATAGCCTTATACCTCAGTGTTTTTTTACAAATACGGACGTAAAAAAAACCCATCACCAAATACTGAACTTGCACACATGGCCTTACAAATAATGAGGTAAAAAAGTCACCAAATACGCAATGTGTCCACATGGCATTACAAATAATGAGGGCCAAGTCCTCGTGCTCACGTTAAGTATTAGTTTTTGTTACCTTAGTATTTAAGCTATGTTCACATAGGGCGGTTTTGCAGTTTTTTCCAGTTTTGTTTTTTTTCATTGGTTTAATGCAAATACATGACAATAACAAGCTGCAGATTTTGCGCAGATTTTGCTGTAGAAAAAAAAACACCCCGTGTGAACATTGCCTAAAGCCTCGTGCACATGTTCAGTATTGGTCAGTTTTTTACCTCAGCATTTGTAAGGCCTCGTGCACATGCTGAGAATGTGAGTATTTTACTTAAGTATTTGTTAAACTATGCTCACACATGGAGTTTTTGCTCAGTTTTTTTTTGTTTTGGGCAATAGTCTTGTTTACAGATTAAAGTTGGACTGTTCAGTACTATGCCTTTAGGCCCCCTTCACACGTCTGTGAAAGTCACGCACGTGTTTCACGGACGTGTCAAAGGTGCGTTTTTCCCTCCGTGAGCCGTGTTTATGACACTACGTGTGTTCTCCGTGTGTTATCCGTGATAACACACGGAGAATGAGAACTTTCAACTCACCTGTCCCTGGCGTAGCTGTCCGTGGTGCTGATCTTCGGTCTCCGGTCCTGCCGACTCCCCGCTGCTGCTGCTTCCGGCCCACAGTGAAGTTGTGAAGCCCCACCAGTATTGTGTCGGTGCATTACCTTCAGGGACTCCACGCAGCTGGATCTTGTCACAGGTAGGAGATCTTCTTTTAGGATTGTCGTGACGCCACTCTCAGAATTGCGGTCAGTGGGGACCGCCACTGCAGATTAAGGGATGCCTGGGGCTGATGGTGGGTGCAGTCAGTTGTAGTAGCCTCCTGAGAGTGAGGCAAGCCCCAGGGCCCTGTGTAGGTGTGTAGAACCACAAGGCGCAGAATAACTCCACACAAGCAGAATGTCTTTCAGGGGTTTTACTCACTGTTGATGGCAGGGTGAGTAACCCGGGCGTAGCTGGGATGAACCAGGCTGGAACCAGGTATCCTTCAGGCTGACTGATGAGGGTGGCTACCGACTCGCCTTCCTTAGCCCTTCTGTGGTTTGTGGTAACCCCGACTTTTAGTCCCTATGGGGGTCACCCAGGGAAGTAGCTGCTCCCCTCGTTTGTTTGCCGTTTGCTTGTCGCCTGGACCAGATCACTCCAGCTGCTTGCCTCCTGTGAACTATGGGCCCTAACTGTGGCTACGTGGCTGCGGCTTTTGTGGTGTTGTGGCGTGGGCTTTAAGGGCCCCACACCGGCAGGTTTAGCAAGGAAAGGTGGATCTATCCCCGCACCGGGATCTGCCGCCCGTTTGGGCCTGGTACTCCCTGACAGTCTCCTTACTTTCCACTACACTGCTCTCTCTCCAGCTGTGTGTGGTGTTCGGGCAGCACTACCAGGTGACCGTTCTCCCCCGTCGGTAGTCACTGCGCGGACGCTGTTAGACTGCAACAGCTCCAGGGTCTGCTTCTGCTCTTCCTGAGCTGCACACTAAACTGGCTCACTCGTGGGACCTGCACTGCTGCTCCTGTCTGAGCTCCACTTCCATGCTCCTCACTCCTCCACACTCTGCTTCAGACTGTTTTCTCCTCCTTCTCTTTTCCCTTTGTGCCTGCCTACGCCACCTAGCAACCAGGCTCTCTACCACACCCCTTGAGTGGAGATGGAGGCTTCGCCCCCTCCACTCCTCAAGTGGAGGTGAAGGCTTTTCCCCCTCCTGGGATCCCCAGGGGTCCTCCCAAAGGTACATGTGTGAGACCTGATCACTATGCGCCTGTGTAGTCACACCTCGGTCAGCCTTCTGGATTACCTGTATTGTACTGTCCCCAGCATGGGTGCAGTACTCAGTGGTGCCTGACCAGGTCAGGGTCGCCACATTCTCCCTTAGTTATCACCAGCACGTCCTCGGGCTGCAAGACAACATTTTAAAATGCATAAAACATTAAAACATGGTAAAACATTTTAAAACCACCAGGTACCATACATCACCACCCTCCACCCACAAGTCCGTTAACCCACCCAAAACCCTCTCACGTTGGCCGCGCCTTCAGCCACTTCTGGCAGGATGTAGAGGCGGCTTTCATGGGCTGGTGGTTTCAGGGTATACCTGGCCTGGTGGAGCCGCGCCTTCAGCCTCTTCTGGCAGGATGTAGAGGCGGCCTCCACAGTTGGTGCCGACCAGGTACCCTCTTTGTGGTGGAGAGCCAGGCCCCATAAACAGGCATGCTCCCTGGTTGCAGGCGAGCCAAGGCCCCATAAACGGACGTGCTCCCTGGTTGCAGGTGAGCCAAGCCCCTAAACAGGCTGGCTCTGGTGGTGGTACCTCTGGGGTAACTATGTACACTGCGAGAGTTTGTGGCTATAGCCAGTTCATAGCCTTAAGGTTTATGGGTTTCTCACATTAGTTCATGTGGGCACATGCTTAAACTTATAACCGTTGCAAACTTTTCAAAACTTGTCAAACTGGTAACTTCTGTACTTCTTTCTTTACTTTATGCAGATTCCTCCTCACCAGGGCTTGGGCCTGTAGGGCTGCGGCACCTGTTGCTTTCTCCATCTCTGTCTTTTCCTTCTTCTTCTGTATCTGTTTCTTTTTCTGTATCTGTTTCTTTTTCTGTTGAGACAGCAGGTTCACTGTAAGGATTGCTGGAACATGGTGTAACATCCAATGCATACCATCCCCTTTCTCCTTGGTGCATGGTGAATTCCACTGAATCTCCTGTTCGTAGGTTCCTTCCTGGATGTCCTCTGGGCAAATGGGCTCTAACGTCTCTTCTGTTAACAAAGATGCCTTCCTTCATACCAGGAGCTACTATGAAGCCATATCCTGATTTCAAGCTGAAGTCTTCTACTACACCACGACAAAGTGGACCTCTAACCTGGGATTTGGCCCTTCTCAGGAACCGTTTCTCTTCCAAGTCTCTGGCCATGACTTCGTCTTTCTGCTCTGGAGACTGCGGTGCAGGGGAAAGCTTGGTTCTGCTACGGCGCCGTGTCCTACGGGCTGGATTCTGCTGGGCTGTTACTTCACTGCCTGCAGGCCCCCAGGTGAGGTTTCTAGGCAACTCTTCCTCTTCATCCCAGCGGGAATACGGCAGCATCTCTGGCTCTGGGCATGGATCCACTGCTGATGGCCCCGGGGTCAGCTCCTCAGCTTCCTGGCCTCCTCTCCCCCTTAGTTCTTTGGAGCACTCCTGTTGTGGCAGCGCCGGGGATGGGTGGTCATCAACAGGCCCGGGCTGGGGACTCTTTGGCGTGGTTGCTGCAGAAGTCGCCTTGGGGGTGTGCGGAGGGAGCAGATACCGATCCACCATCTCTTGTGGGAACTGGGCCTCTAGGTCAGCCTTCAGCTTCCAGTATTCGGGGTCCTCTCCTATCAGGGACTTCCTAGCAGGGACTTCCTTAGACTGGGGAGCGGTGTCTGCTCTGGCCTTGCAGGCCGGGGTAAACAGTGGTACATTCTTGTCTTGGCGGGCCGCGCCTGACATGGCGGCGGCCTGGTCTTGGCGGGCCGGGCAGGGCATCGCTGCGGCGGCCTGAATTGGCGTCGCAGCTACGATGGGATCTGTGCAGGCTGGGCCGGGCGTCGCTGCAGCGATCGGAGCTTGGCGGGCCGCACCTGGCGTGGCTGCGGCCTGGTCCAGCACCTCACTTGCGGCGCGGACGGGCGTCGCTGCTGCGGTGGGGTCTTGGCGGGCCGGGCCTAGCATGGCGGCGGCCTGGGTCAGCGTCACACCTGCGGCATGGATGAGGGTCGCGGCGGCAGCCGGATCTTTGCGGGCCGGGCAGGGCATCTCTGCGGCGGCCTGGGCTTGGCGGGCTGCACCTGGCATGGCTGCGGCCTGGTTCAGCGTCGCCGCGCCGGGCTTCTCATCAGGGACTGCGGGCGTGGCAGCAGGGGTCGGGGCACTCGCGCTGGCAGGGGCAACACTGGACTCACCCATCGGTGGCACCATCGGGGTCTGAGTCGTCGCCGCTCGGTCTGGCACTCGTCGCGTGGCTCTCCCCTCGTAGGCCTGAACCGCTGCAGCCATCTCCAGAAGCTCCGTGCGTTCCTCTCTGATCTGCTCTACGACCCGGGTCTCCAGTCGGTCGCAGAACTGGGCAAGCTCCCGATACCACCAGGCAGCGGAGCCTGGTTCTGGATTTCTGCGTTCAGACGCCATTTCCTCTGCGCCTTCTTCTGCACGATTTCCCAGCAGCGGACTCGTCGCTGCCTCCAGTTGCAGGCTCTTCAGTTTCTGCTCTGCCTCTTCCAGCAGCAGGCTTCTGGCTCCCTTTCTGTCCCGACGTCTCTGAACGCCTCCGCTCTCTTCACTTGCGAGGTCAGGACTCTGCAGGGGATCTCTGGGTAGCCACACCTCTTCGTGGGCGGTAACTTCTCCCAGCGCGGGCTGCTGTTGTTTTTCAGCGCGCTTTTCATGGTGGCAATATGGCGGCGCTTCCAATTTTTCAAGCGGACCGCCCAGGCACATGGTCACCTGTCTGAACAGGTCTAGTCCTTATCCTGTTCGTGACGCCAGATGTGAAGCCCCACCAGTATTGTGTCGGTGCATTACCTTCAGGGACTCCACGCAGCTGGATCTTGTCACAGGTAGGAGATCTTCTTTTAGGATTGTCGTGACGCCACTCTCAGAATTGCGGTCAGTGGGGACCGCCACTGCAGATTAAGGGATGCCTGGGGCTGATGGTGGGTGCAGTCAGTTGTAGTAGCCTCCTGAGAGTGAGGCAAGCCCCAGGGCCCTGTGTAGGTGTGTAGAACCACAAGGCGCAGAATAACTCCACACAAGCAGAATGTCTTTCAGGGGTTTTACTCACTGTTGATGGCAGGGTGAGTAACCCGGGCGTAGCTGGGATGAACCAGGCTGGAACCAGGTATCCTTCAGGCTGACTGATGAGGGTGGCTACCGACTCGCCTTCCTTAGCCCTTCTGTGGTTTGTGGTAACCCCGACTTTTAGTCCCTATGGGGGTCACCCAGGGAAGTAGCTTCTCCCCTCGTTTGTTTGCCGTTTGCTTGTCGCCTGGACCAGATCACTCCAGCTGCTTGCCTCCTGTGAACTATGGGCCCTAACTGTGGCTACGTGGCTGCGGCTTTTGTGGTGTTGTGGCGTGGGCTTTAAGGGCCCCACACCGGCAGGTTTAGCAAGGAAAGGTGGATCTATCCCCGCACCGGGATCTGCCGCCCGTTTGGGCCTGGTACTCCCTGACAGTCTCCTTACTTTCCACTACACTGCTCTCTCTCCAGCTGTGTGTGGTGTTCGGGCAGCACTACCAGGTGACCGTTCTCCCCCGTCGGTAGTCACTGCGCGGACGCTGTTAGACTGCAACAGCTCCAGGGTCTGCTTCTGCTCTTCCTGAGCTGCACACTAAACTGGCTCACTCGTGGGACCTGCACTGCTGCTCCTGTCTGAGCTCCACTTCCATGCTCCTCACTCCTCCACACTCTGCTTCAGACTGTTTTCTCCTCCTTCTCTTTTCCCTTTGTGCCTGCCTACGCCACCTAGCAACCAGGCTCTCTACCACACCCCTTGAGTGGAGATGGAGGCTTCGCCCCCTCCACTCCTCAAGTGGAGGTGAAGGCTTTTCCCCCTCCTGGGATCCCCAGGGGTCCTCTCAAAGGTACATGTGTGAGACCTGATCACCATGCGCCTGTGTAGTCACACCTCGGTCAGCCTTCTGGATTACCTGTATTGTACTGTCCCCAGCATGGGTGCAGTACTCAGTGGTGCCTGACCAGGTCAGGGGCGCCACAAAGTGAATATTAAATGAGCATAATGAGCGGCGGTCGGCAGCAAGTGACAGCAGCGGCAGAGACAGGAGATCTGGAGAAGGTGAGTAAAGATTTGTTATTTTTTTCTCTGACACGTGAGTTTTCTCCGGCGCGTGTCACACGGGACCACATCCACGCTACATCCGTGTGGTACGTATGCGGGCCGTGTGAAACCCCTGATACCGGAAAAAACATGGACATGTCTACGTGTGGAACACACGGACACGCGTATGCTCCACACGTACACACGTTCCATGGCAAAACACACACGTGTGTGCAGACCCATTGATTTTAATGGGTCTACGTGTGCCCGTGTCTCCGGTACGGGCAGGAACTGACCTAACACGTATCGGAGACACGTGCGTGTGAAGGGGGCCATAGGCTATGTGTGCACTGAGCGTTTTTAGCGGCGTTTTTTGGGTGCGTTTTTGTGCGGTTTTGGGCTCAAAACTGCATGACTTTGCTTCCCCAGCAAAGTCTGACTTTTCATTTTTGTTCTCCGCACACAACTTTTTTTTTTCAGCTGTCTTTTTGAGCTTAAAAAAAAATGGATATGTCAATTCTTTCCTGCGTTTTTCTGCGTTTCCCCCCCCATGTAATGCATCAGAAAAACGTAGCCAAAACCGCACCAAAATGCGGTAAAAACGCATGTGCTTTCACAGGTGCTTTTTTTGTGCGTTAGTTACTATTAATCTGCCCGGGGGGGGGGGCAATATTTTGGAGAGGGGCAGTGTGTGATGGTATATTACAGTCATATGAAAAAGTTTGGGCACCCCTATTAATGTTAACCTTTTTTCTTTATAACATTTTGGGTTTTTGCAACAGCTATTTCAGTGTCTTATATCTAATAACTGATGGACTGAGTAATATTTCTGGATTGAAATGAGGTTTATTGCACTAACAGAAAATGTGCAATCCGCATTTAAACAAAATTTGACCACTGCAAAAGTATGGGTACCCTTATCAATTTCTTGATTTGAACACTCCTAACTACTTTTTACTGACTTACTAAAGCACTAAATTGGTTTTGTAACCTCATTGAGCTTTGAACTTCATAGGCAGGTGTATCCAATCATGAGAAAAGGTATTTAAGGTGGCCACTTGCAAGTTGTTCTCCTGTTTGAGTCTCCTATGAGGAGTGGCATCATGGGCTCCTCAAAACAACACTCAAATGATCTGAAAACAAAGATTAAACAATATAGTTGTCCAGGGGAATGATGCAAAAAATTGTCTCAGAGATTTAAACTGTCAGTTTCCACTGTGAGGAACATAGTAAGGAAATGGAAGAACACAGGTACAGTTCTTGTTAAGCCCAGAAGTGGCAGGCCAAAAAAAATATCAGAAAGGCAGAGAAGAAGAATGGTGAGAACAGTCAAGGACAATCCACAGACCACCTCCAAAGACCTGCAGCATCATCTTGCTGCAGATGGTGTCAATGCGCATCGGTCAACAATGCAGCGCATGTTGCACAAGGAGAAGCTGTATGGGAGAGTGATGCGAAGGAAGCCGTTTCTGCAAGCACGCCACAAACTGAGTCGCCTGAGGTATGCAAAAGCACATTTGGACAAGCCAGTTACATTTTGGAAGAAGGTCCTGTGGACTGATGAAACAAAGATTGAGTTGTTTGGTCATACAAAAAGGCGTTATGCATGGAGGCAAAAAAACACGGCATTCCAAGAAAAGCACTTGCTACCCACAGTAAAATTTGGTGGAGGTTCCATCATGCTTTGGGGCTGTGTGGCCAATGCCAGCACTGGGAATCTTGTTAAAGTTGAGGGTCGCATGGATTCAACTCAGTATCAGCAGATTCTTGACAATAATGTGCAAGAATCAGTGACGAAGTTGAAGTTACGCAGGGGATGGATATTTCAGCAAGACAATGATCCGAAACACCGCTCCAAATCTACTCAGGCATTCATGCAGAGGAACAATTACAATGTTCTGGAATGGCCATCCCAGTTCCCAGACCTGAATATCATTGAAAATCTGTGGGATGATGTGAAGCGGCTGTCCATGCTCGGCGACCATCAAACTTAACTGAACTGTAATTGTTTTGTAAACAGGAATGGTCAAATCTACCTTCATCCAGGATCCAGGAACTCATTAACAGCTACAGGAAGCGACTAGAGGCTGTGATTTTTGCAAAAGGAGGATCTACAAAATATTAATGTCACTTTTATGTTGAGGTGCCCATACGTTTGCGCCGGTCAAATTTTGTTTAAATGCGGATTGCACACTTTCTGTTAGTACAATAAACCTCATTTCAGTCCAGAAATATTACTGAGTCAATCAGTTATTTGATATATGAAACTGAAATAGCTGCTGCAAAAACCCAAAATGTTGTAATGAAAAAAGGTTAACATTAATAGGGGTGCTCAAACTTTTTCATATGACTGTATATAGAGAGGTAGTGTAGGGGTATATTATATAGAGAGGCTACGTGGGGGGTATATTATATAGAGAGGCTGTGTGAGGGGTATATTATAAAGAGAGGCCGTGTGGGGGTATATTATATAGAGGGGCAGTGTTGGGGTTTATTATGAAGAGGGGTAGTGTGAGGGGATATTTGGATAAGAGCAGTGTGTATATGGGTGGAGGTATTTTGTGAAGGAAGCACAGCAGTTATTTATTCAGGGGTGCACCATGGGAGATATTTATATTTATGGATCAGAATAATTATACTTTTATTTTTAAAGGCACAGTGTCGGGAAGTGCTGCTGAAGAACAAAGAGGGAGGTCTTCAGATCCGAGCTGTGGACATGAAATCTCATGATGGCATCTGTAATACGTGGAGACAAAAGGGATGGGAACAATTCCGATCAAAGCAGATGTCATCTATAAGGTACCTGGATGTGAATGTTTATTTGTGATACTGCCTGCGTCTTATCAGTACTATTCTTATTCAGTTCTATTTTTAGTCATAGAAACGCACTAAAACGCAGCTATAGTTGCAATTTGCATTTTTCATTTCGTTTTTGAACATCTCATTGAACTCAATTGGTGGAAAACGCAGTGAAAAACGCAAAAATAATTGACATGCTGCGTTTTTGTTTGCTCCACAAAAACGCAGCTAAAAAAACCCACTGTGTGCAGACAGCAAAAATGAAAACTCATAGACTTTGCTGGGGAAGCAAAGTCATGCAGTTTTCTGAGCAAAAACGCACCCGAAAAACGCGGCGATAAACTCACTGTGCGCACATAGCCTAACTATGGTAATAAGATGCGCCAATGTGACGCCGTGACAAAATCAGGTTGTCACAGGAGACTGCATCCATCTTCCAGATGCAGGATCCCCTCCTCTTTCGCCTTCCAACACAACCACACACAGGTACAAACACCAGCCACAAAACCCTAGTCACCCCCCCAGAACAATAGGGACACACCAGTGGGCGGGGTCAGGCAGATGGTGACGCCCACCTAGGGGTTCTGAGGTGTCAGGGGAGGGGAAGAGTCAGTCTGTGAGAGAGACAGAGACAGACAGAAGAGTCTAGACAGTGGAAGTGAGAGGAGTGAAGTGGTAGTCGGGGGTTGTAGCTCCCGGACTACCAGACTACTTAAGCTGACTAGGTGGCAGACGGCAGAGCAGGGCCACAGGCAACGGAGATCCGGTCGCGGGAGACCTTAAGTGGACCGGGGCAGGGTTGTAGCCCGCCGGTACCGACAGCGGGAATCCGGTCTGGAGGCCGTGCACAGCAGTCGAGGTACCTGGACCTTAGGGCGAGGACAGCTTCAAACACCTTTCCAATTAACCAGCAGGGAACAAGTTTCCAAGATTTGTCCCACTAGCAGCCCAGATAGAGCGAGACGGAAGCCCAACGCGGAGGATAGGGCATCTGCAAGTGCCTGCAAAAATCCAAAGGGTCACATCTCGCGGGCGACAGCTCCCACAGCAAAGACACCGGGAGCGGACTTACCCCGTTTCATGCGGAATTATATTTCACAAAATTCACAGACATAAGCCTAGAGATCCATCAATCCAAATGGGAAATGGGGAGGCTAGGGATGAGAGATACATATAAAGTGAACACTACAATCAAATAGGCAATACAAATAAATAAACATAAATAAATAAACAATAAACTAATACAAATAGTTGTAAAGTCCATTTGGAAAAATAAATAAAGTGTGTGTGTGTATATATATATATATATATATATATGTATGTGTAAAGGTGAGTTGAGGTAAAAAAAAAATTATATATGTATGTGTATATATATGTGTATATATATATATGTGTCTATATATATATATATATATATATATATATATATGTGTGTGTATATATATATACGTATGTATACAGTGCCTACAAGTAGTATTCAACCCCCTGCAGATTTAGCAGGTTTACAGGTTCGGAATTAACTTGGCATTGTGACATTTGGACTGTAGATCAGCCTGGAAGTGTGAAATGCACTGCAGCAAAAAAGAATGTTATTTCTTCTTTTTTTTTTTTTTTAAATTGTGAAAAGTTTATTCAGAGGGTCATTTATTATTCAACCCCTCAATCCACCAGAATTCTGTTTGGTTCCCCTAAAGTATTAAGAAGTATTTCAGGCACAAAGAACAATGAGCTTCACATGTTTGGATTAATTATCTATTTTTCCAGCCTTTTCTGACTAATTAAGACCCTCCCCAAACTTGTGAACAGCACTCAAACTTGGTCAACATGGGAAAGACAAAGGAGCATTCCAAGGACATCAGAGACAAGATCGTGGAGGGTCACAAGGCTGGCAAGGGGTACAAAACCCTTTCCAAGGAGTTGGGCCTACCTGTCTCCACTGTTGGGAGCATCATCCGGAAGTGGAAGGCTTATGGAACTACTGTTAGCCTTCCACAGCCTGGATAGCCTTTGAAAGTTTCCACCCGTGCCGAGGCCAGGCTTGTCCGAAGAGTCAAGGCTAACCCAAGGGCAACAAGGAAGGAGCTCCGGGAAGATCTCATGGCAATGGGGACATTGGTTTCAGTCAATACGATAAGTAACGTACTCCACCGCAATGGTCTCCATTCCAGACGAGCCCGTAAGGTACCTTTACTTTCAAAGCGTCATGTCAAGGCTCGTCTACAGTTTTCTCATGATCACTTGGAGGACTCTGAGACAGACTGGTTCAAGGTTCTCTGGTCTGATGAGACCAAGATCGAGATCTTTGGTGCCAACCACACACGTGATGTTTGGAGACTGGATGGCACGGCATATGACCCCAAGAATACCATCCCTACAGTCAAGCATGGTGGTAGCAGCATCATGCTGTGGGGCTGTTTCTCAGCCAAGGGGCCTGGCCATCTGGTCCGCATCCATGGGAAGATGGATAGCACGGCCTACCTGGAGATTTTGGCCAAGAACCTCCGCTCCTCCATCAAGGATCTTAAGATGGGTCGTCACTTCATCTTCCAACAAAACAACGACCCAAAGCACACAGCCAAGAAAACCAAGGCCTGGTTCAAGAGGGAAAAAATCAAGGTGTTGCAGTGGCCTAGTCAGTCTCCTGACCTTAACCCAATTGAAAACTTGTGGAAGGAGCTCAAGATTAAAGTCCACATGAGACACCCAAAGAACCTAGATAACTTGGAGAAGATCTGCATGGAGGAGTGGGCCAAGATAACTCCAGAGACCTGTGCCAGCCTGATCAGGTCTTATAAAAGACGATTATTAGCTGTAATTGCAAACAAGGGTTATTCGACAAATTATTAAACCTAGGGGTTGAATAATAATTGACCCACACTTTTATGTTGAAAATGTATTAAAATTTAACCGAGCAACATAACTTGTTGGTTTGTAAGATTTATGCATCTGTTAATAAATCCTACTCTTGTTTGAAGTTTGCAGGCTCTAACTTATTTGCATCTTATCAAACCTGCTAAATCTGCAGGGGGTTGAATACTTCTTGTAGGCACTGTATATATGTATGTATGTATGTGTGTGTGTGTGTGTGTGTGTGTGTGTGTATATATATGTGTGTGTGTATATATATGTATGTGTGTGTATATATATGCGTGTGTATATATATGTGTGTGTGTGTGTGTATATATGTGTGTGTGTGTGTATATATGTGTGTGTGTGTGTGTGTATATATATGTGTGTGTGTGTATATATGTGTTATGAGGTAGCAGCGTTGTTTGGGCAAAAACGCGAGGCAGTGAGGCAGCAGCGTGTTCACACCAACAGTCTATTTATTGTTGCAGCATAAATAGATCCAATTTCCCACAGTCAAAGTCTCTTCCGGATCACAGCCGGTGCATATAGACAAATTCTTTGCATCAAAAAGTCTTGTTACCTTAGGACCCCGATAACTGCAGGGATCTGTATAAGGTTCTCCTAGGCTGACACTCTTGGCCTGTGTTCACTCCACACAGAGCCAGCCCAGCTCACACCGCATGTGTTAGCTTCACCAAGCCTGACTCTCAACTGAGACACACCCTGTTGTGCTCTGCATGATTTAAACGAAAATGCTGGACATGAGGATTGCTACAAAACCTGGACTGGGAGGAGGGATCTGTCTCCCTGTTACCCTTTGTGCTATACTCCCAGTAATAGCTATAGCAAACTCAGAGGGTTTCCAGACACATTCTGGGGGACACATAGCGGTCTTCAAATATTACCCCTGTCACTGCCTCACATATCCCCCCCCTCAGTTCAAACGGGCGGGGTTGAACTTTTGCCAACATACAGGGACCTCTGGACAGGGCATCCGCATTGCCCTGCAACCTACCAGCCCGGTGTTCCACAGAAAAGTGAAAGTTCTGCAAGGAGAGAAACCACCTGGTGACTCTAGCATTTCTCTCCTTAGCATTCCTCATCCAGACCAAAGGGGAGTGGTCTGTCACCAGGCGAAAGTGTCGCCCCAGCAGTTAGTAGCGTAGGGATTCCAGAGCCCTTTTTATGGCCAGGCACTCCTTCTCCACTATGCTATAGTTCTTCTCTGCCGGGGTGAGTTTTCTACTCAAATAGGTGACCGGGTGCTCTTCTCCATCTACCTCCTGGGACAGAACCGCACCCAGACCCACCTCAGAGGCATCTGCCTGTACTATAAACTCCTTTTGAAAGTCAGGGTTGACAAGGACAGGCTGACAACATAGGACTACCTTTAGCGCCTGAAAGGCTTCCTCTGCTTGTGTAGTCCAGTGGACCATGACCGACTTCTTCCCTTTTAAGAGATCGGTCAAAGGCGCCGACCTTCCATCAAAATTGGGTATGAATCGTCGGTAATACCCCATTATACCCAGAAAGGCTCTTACCTGTTTTGTGGTAAGGGGACGAGGCCAGTTTTGAATGGCTTCGATTTTGTTTACTTGTGGCTTGATAACCCCTTGGCCTATCACATACCCCAAGTAACGGGCTTCTTTGAGACCCATAGCACATTTGCTTGGATTCGCCGTCAGACCAGCAGCTCTGAGCGAATCCACTACCGCTTGTACCTGAGATAAGTGGGTGCTCCAGTCACTGCTATAGATGATGATGTCATCCAAATATGCGGAGGAATATGGTTGATGGGGTTCTAACACTATGTCCATTAATCTCTGAAACGTGGCCGGAGCCCCATGTAAACCAAATGGCAAGACGACATAGTGATAGAGCCCCCTGGCGTGACAAAAGCGGTCTTTTCTTTTGCCGCCTCTGTCAGCGGCACCTGCCAGTAACCTTTAGTGAGATCGAGAGTCGTGAAGTACTGGGCCCGTCCCAGTCTCTCTATCAGCTCGTCGACCCTGGGCATGGGATACATATCAAATTTCGAAACCTCATTTAACTTTCGGAAGTCATTACAGAATCTTAAAGAACCGTCTGGTTTCGGGATCAGCACAATGGGACTGGCCCATTCGCTCGTGGATTTTTCAATAACCCCTAGTTGGAGCATCTTTTGTACCTCCTCCGCAATGGCTTGCCTACGAGCCTCTGGTACCCGGTATGGCCTCAGGCGTACCCTTACTTGAGGCTTGGTGACAATATCATGGTGGATTACGGTTGTTCGGCCTGGTAGGCTTGAGAACACATCCGTATTCCGCTGCACTAACCTCCGAGACTCCCGTCTCTGCTGTTTTGAGAGAGAATCCCCTATCCTCACTCCTAATTCATCAGGGGATTCCTCCTTTGTTGTTGTCAAAGCACCTGAAAAGGTTAGGTCCAACGTTACGTCAGCCACCATACATTCCCTGTCTTTCCACGCCTTCAGCAGGTTTACATGGTAGATTTGCTCTGGTTTTCTTCTACCTGGCTGATACACCTTATAGTTTACTTCCCCCACTTTCTCCCGGATCTCATAGGGACCTTGCCATTTGGCTAAGAACTTACTTTCTGCAGTAGGTATTAGGACTAAGACACGATCTCCCGGTTTAAAAGACCTGATGGAGGCCTTTCTATTATATTGAGCACTTTGGGCTGCCTGAGCATCCAGCAAATGCTCTTTAACAATGAGCATTATTGCCGTGATACGATCCTGCATACCCATAACGTATTCCACTGTGTTTTTGTGAGGGGTGGGCTCCTGTTCCCAAGTTTCCTTAACTATATCCAGCAGTCCCCACGGATGTCTGCCATACAGTAACTCAAATGGCGAGAACCCGGTGGAAGATTGTGGGACCTCGCGGATAGCGAACATTAAATAGGGCAATAACATGTCCCAATCTTTCCCCTCTTTGGAGACCACCTTTGTCAACATAGCCTTCAGAGTTTTATTAAAACGTTCCACTAGACCATCAGTCTGGGGATGGTACACTGACGTGCGTAGCTGCTTGATCTGGAGGAGTTTGCACAGTTCCTTTGTAATTTTAGACATAAAGGGAGTGCCCTGATCGGTCAGGATTTCTTTGGGTAACCCCACGCGACAGAACATAGCAAACAACTCCCGAGCAATAAGCCTCGCCGAGGTGTGACGTAGTGGAATGGCCTCCGGATAACGTGTCGCGTAATCCATCACTACCAGGATGTGCTGGTGACCACGGGCTGATTTTACAATGGGTCCGATCAGATCCATAGCAATCCGCTCAAAAGGCACCTCTATAATGGGTAAAGGTATCAGAGGACTACGGAAACGGTGCGTTGGTGCGGTCAACTGACAAACTGGGCAGGACTCACAGAACCTCTTGATTTCTGCGCCGACCCCTGGCCAGTAAAACCGCTGAAACATGCGTTCCCGTGTTTTCTCTTCACCTAGGTGCCCACTCATTAGGTGGTTATGAGCCAATTCCAAGGTCTGACGGCGGTACGGCTGAGGGACCACCAACTGTTCCACTATTTCCCCCCGGATTGTATCAACCCGATAGAGCAACTCTCGCTTTAGAGCCATGTAGGGAGTTTCCAGCCTGGCACCAGGCCGCTGGGGTACCCCATCAATTACCTGTACATTTCCACGTCCAGGAGCCAATGTGGGGTCCCGGAGCTGTGCGGTTCCGAAATTATCTGGAGACACGTTCAACTCCGGGATTGCCTCGGGTGGCTCAACCTCTCCTGCCATTACCTCTAGGGGGAACCTGGCAGGGTTACACTCTGTCCCTATACTGGTGACCCCTACGACAGGTGTCCCTGAGTCGGGATCGTCCGGCTCAGGGCCTGGTTCAATCATACACCTCGGAGGGCTAGATCGCCTCCCACATAATGTCCAGAACAGGGGCAAGTCTCTTCCCAAAATAACAGCATATGGAAGTCTTTTCATCACCCCCATTTCATGTTGAACCTCTCCACACGAGGTAGCAATGGTGACCCTTTCCATAGGGTATTCACGTAGGTCTCCATGAATACAAAGTACCCCTACTTTATGTCCCATAGGGTTTTCCCCGGAGACCAAGGAGGCATGTACAAGAGTCACTACACTTCTTGAGTCCAACAAAGCCTCTGCTGTATAGCCATTAACACGTACTTTGCAGAGATGGGGCTCCTGCCCCATAGTAACAGTGCTTGCGGTACAAACAGTATGGGCATACATTGATACCCGGCGAGCGTACCGGCAGTCCATGGGTTCTGATGTGAGTGGGCACTGTGCCATCACATGCCCGAGCTGATGGCACCGCCAACACATAACAGCAGAGGTGTCCCTGTTTCGGGTGTCTGACTTTGGGGAACCGGGACTCCGGCTAACCTTAGTCTGGGGTTTACTCTCTGCCAGGGCTGAAGACGGGACAGCACACGAGGGGGGACGGGAGTCTTTTACCAACTGTGAAGGGGGCGTATCCCTACGGAGTGCCCGCCGTGAAGCAGAGTCCCGGACCAACTCCTGGGTAGCTGTGTAGCGTTCCACCAAATTCACTAGCTGGTCTAGGGTACCAGGGTCCCCCTGTCCCACCCACCATTGAATGGGGGCTGGCAAAGTCCGCACAAACCGTTCAATCACCACCCGCTCAATCATCTGTCCGGGGTTCAAGGTCTCCGGCTGCAGCCATTTTTTTACAAGGTCCAGTAAGACATGGGCCTGTGAGCGTGCAGGTTTTCCCTCCTCAAAGGACCACTGGTTCACTCGTTGGGCCCGGAGATAAGTGTTAACCCCCATTCGTGCAAGGATCTCACCTTTCAGTATGCCATAGTCCTTGGCATCCTCCGTGCTGAGATCCAGGTAGGCTTTTTGGGGTTCACCTACCAAGAACGGGGCCACGACATCAGTCCAACGGTCGGTAGACAATTTCTCTCGCTCAGCGGTCCTCTCAAACACGGAGAGAAAGGCTTCTGGGTCGTCCTCTGCACTCATCTTCGTAAGTGCCGCCCTTACTCTGTCCTGGGCCGCAGGAAGGACTGGATGACCTGGAGTTACCGCTGGGAGCGCTTCTCGCAGAGCAGAAAGCTGTTTAGTCAACAAGCTGTTTGTCTCCTGTTGCTGAGCTAACGCCCGCTGGTGCTGAGCATTAGCCTGTTGCTGTTGTGCACTGGTTTGTGCAAAAACCTGCTGTAGTTGAGCAGTAGACTGGGCCAGCTGCTTTACAAGATCCTCCATAGTGGCTGCTGAGGTAAACTGTAACTTTGCAGGCTTGATCATAAGCATGTGAAAACTGGGTTGTTGCCCCTAGCAACCAGGCTGCAACGCCTGCAGGCTTCGTGGACCCGCCGATCCACCGCAAACAGTCAGTAGAAAAAAAATATATTTTTTTTTTCCGGGTAAGTACCTCTTAGGCCATTGCCCTTAGCAACCAGGCTGCCATGCCCGCATTCTCCACCATAATGTGAGGTAGCAGCGTTGTTTGGGCAAAAACGTGAGGCAGTGAGGCAGCAGCGTGTTCACACCAACAGTCTATTTATTGTTGCAGCATAAATAGATCCAATTTCCCACAGTCAAAGTCTCTTCCGGATCACAGCTGGTGCATATAGACAAATTCTTTGCATCAAAAAGTCTTGTTACCTTAGGACCCCGATAACCGCAGGGATCTGTATAAGGTTCTCCTAGGCTGACACTCTTGGCCTGTGTTCACTCCACACAGAGCCAGCCCAGCTCACACCGCATGTGTTAGCTTCACCAAGCCTCAACTGAGACACACCCTGCTGTGCTCTGCATGATTTAAACGAAAATGCCGGACATGAGGATTGCTACAAAACCTGGACTGGGAGGAGGGATCTGTCTCCCTGTTACCCTTTGTGCTATACTCCCAGTAATAGCTATAGCAAACTCAGAGGGTTTCCAGACACATTCTGGGGGACACATAGCGGTCTTCAAATATTACCCCTGTCACTGCCTCACAGTGTATATATGTGTATATATATGTATATGTGTATATATATGTATATGTGTATATATATGTATATGTGTATATATATGTATGTGTATATATATGTATGTGTATATATATGTATATGTGTATATATATGTATATGTGTGTCTGTATATATATATATATACACATATATATATATATATGTATATGTGTATATACTAGAAGGTTGCCTGATTCTAACGTATCGGGTAGTCTAGAATGTGTATGTAGGGTAGTAGATTGAATAATAATATAATCAGCAAGTCTTGAATAATGATGGTTCATTTCTTGCTCGTTGGTCTCCCGCTGTGCAGCACGCATCGGCGTATTTGACAGTGAGAGACCAACGATCTGAATGGGCAGGGAGCCGGGCGTACACTGGTAACCATATTACACAATTAAGTAACTATGCAAAGCGCTTTGCTTAGTTACCCGATGTGTACCATGGTTACCAGCGTACGCTGGCTCAAGCACACATGTGCCGGGAGCCGGGGGTAAGGTGGTAACCATGGTACACATTGGGTAACTAACGAAAGCGCTTTCCATAGTTACAGGATTGTGTACCATTTGTTACCAGCGTACGTCGGAAAGCTGATAATCATGGTACACATTGGGTAACTATGCAAAGCGACAGTGCTGGTTTATTTTTTGCTTGTTGGTCTCCTGCTGTGCAGCACGCATCGGCGTGTTTGACAGTGGGAGACCAATGATCTGAATGGGCAGAGAGCCGGGGTAAGCTAGTAACCATGGTACACATCGGGTAACTATGCAAAGTGGTTTCCATAGTTACCCAATGTGTACACTGGTTAACAGCATACGCCGGCTCCGGCACACGTGTGCCGAGAGTCGGGGTAAGCTAGTAACCATGTTACACATTGGGTAACTAAGCAAAGCGGTTTCTATAGTTACCCGATGTGTACCATGGTTACCAGCGCACGGTGTATCCATGTGTGTCTGCTGTGTGTGTGTATACATGTATGTGCGCTATGTGTGTATGCGCTCGGTGTATCTATGTGTGTCTGCTATGTGTGTATATGTGCTCAGTGTGTGTGTGTGTGTATACATGCATGTGCGCTGTGTGTATGCGCTCGGTGTATCCATGTGTGTCTGCTGTGTGTGTATACATGCATGTCCGCTATGTGTGTATGCGCTCGGTGTATCTATGTGTGTCTGCTATGTGTGTATATGTGCTCAGTGTGTGTGTGTATACATGCATGTGCGCTGTGTGTATGCGCTCGGTGTATCCATGTGTGTCTGCTGTGTGTGTGTGTGTATATACATGCATGTGCGCTGTGTGTATGCGCCCAGTGTCCATGTGTGTCTGCTATGTGTGTATATGTGCTCAGTGTGTGTGTATATACATGCATGTGCGCTGTGTGTATGTGCCCAGTGTATACATGTGTGTCTGCTATGTGTGTATATGTGCTCAGTGTGTGTGTGTATATACATGCATGTGCGCTGTGTGTATGCGCCCAGTGTATCCATGTGTGTCTGCTATGTGTGTATATGTGCTCAGTGTGTGTGTATATACATGCATGTGCGCTGTGTGTATGTGCCCAGTGTATCAATGTGTGTCTGCTATGTGTGTATATGTGCTCAGTGTGTGTGTGTATATACATGCATGTGCGCTGTGTGTATGCGCCCAGTGTATCCATGTGTGTCTGCTATGTGTGTATATGTGCTCAGTGTGTGTGTATATACATGCATGTGCGCTGTGTGTATGCGCCCAGCGTATCCATGTGTGTCTGCTATGTGTGTATATGTGCCCAGTGTGTGTGTGTATATACATGCATGTGCGCTGTGTGTATGCGCCCAGTGTATCCATGTGTGTCTGCTATGTGTGTATATGTGCTCAGTGTGTGTGTATATACATGCATGTGCGCTGTGTGTATGCGCCCAGTGTATCCATGTGTGACTGCTATGTGTGTATATGTGCTCAGTGTGTGTGTGTATATACATGCATGTGCGCTGTGTGTATGCGCCCAGTGTATCCATGTGTGTCTGTTATGTGTGTATATGTGCTCAGTGTGTGTGTGTGTGTGTATATACATGCATGTGCACTGTGTGTATGCGCCCAGTGTATCCATGTGTGTCTATGTGTGTATATGTGCTCAGTGTGTGTGTATATACATGCATGTGCGCTGTGTGTATGCACCCAGTGTATCCATGTGTGTCTGCTATGTGTGTATATGTGCCCAGTGTGTGTGTGTATATACATGCATGTGCGCTGTGTGTATGCGCCCAGTGTATCCATGTGTGTCTGCTATGTTTGTATATGTGCTCAGTGTGTGTGTGTATATACATGCATGTGCGCTGTGTGTATGCGCCCAGTGTATCCATGTGTGTCTGCTATGTGTGTATATGGGATCAGTGTGTGTGTGTATATACATGCATGTGCGCTGTGTGTATGCGCCCAGTGTATCCATGTGTGTCTGCTATGTGTGTATATGTGCTCAGTGTGTGTGTGTGTGTGTGTATATACATGCATGTGCGCTGTGTGTATGCGCCCAGTGTATCCATGTGTGTCTGCTATGTGTGTATATGTGCTCAGTGTGTGTGTGTGTGTGTATATACATGCATGTGCACTGTGTGTATGCGCCCAGTGTATCCATGTGTGTCTATGTGTGTATATGTGCTCAGTGTGTGTGTATACATGCATGTGTGCTATGTGTGTATGCGTCGGTGTATCCATGTGTGTCTGCTATGTGTGTGTGTGTAACCGTACACTGTACAGGACAGTGGCTGCGCCGCAACTTCCTGGTCACATGAAAACACGTGATTGGAGGTTGTCGCGCGGCAACTGTAGTGTACACAGTGCACGGGAGCGCGCCGGATGCGACAAAGTGGAGAAAATGTAAGCGACAGTGCTGACGTGTGCCGGGAGCCGGGGTAAGCTAGTAACCATCTTACACATCGGTAACTAAGGAAAGCGGTTTCTATAGTTACCCGATATGTACTATGGATACCAGCCTACGCCGGCTCCGGCACACGTGTGCTAGTGGCTTTTCTCCACTTTGTCTTGCGGTGTGGGCTTCGGGTGCTGCAGCAGTCACCTGGGTGTCGGGCGTCTCCGTGTGGGTTCGGGGAATGCGTGCGAGGGGACGGGGCCAGGGCGAGCATCCAATGCGTGAGGGGGCGGGGCCTGGCCAAGCTTGCCGGGTGCCGGGGCGAGCGGCCAATCCATGGGGGGGCGGGGCCAGGACGAGCCGAGCGGCCAATCCGTGCTGGGGGGGCGGGGCCATGCCGAGGCCAGCGGCCAATCCGCTGGTTGTCACCGTGAGGACACAATTTTGGAGCGAGACAGACAGACAGACAGACTAAGGCAATTATATATATAGATATATATATCTATACTAGAAGGTGGCCCGATTCTACGCATCGGGTATTCTAGAATTTACGTATTGTGTAGTTAATGTATAATTTTTGTTATATATATATATATATATATATAGATGTTGTTGTGTGTAGTTACCAAGTGTTTGTGTAGGGGCTGTACATGTTCTGGGTGTTGTCTGGGTGTAGCGGGGGGTGAGAGCGGTGTTGTTTGTGTGTTGCGTTGTGTGTCGTTATTTGTGGAGCGCTGTGTGTCTGTATCGTTGTGTATGTGTGTTGCGCGGTTTGTGTGGGTGTGTGTGTGTGTGTGTGTTTTGGGAGGAGGTATGTTTTGTGCAATGTGTGTGTTGTGCGGTATGTGCGTATATTTGTGTGTGCCGCGGTGTTTGTGTGTTGGGTGTTGTGTGTCTGCGGCGTTGTCTGTGTGTGTGGGTGTCTGTGTAGGGCGGTGTTTGTGGTTCCCAGTGTGTGTGTGGTGTGTTGTGCAGTGCGTGTGTGGCAGTGTGTGTGTGTGTGTGTGTTTTGGGGGAGGTGTGCACCCCCCATCGTGATCCACCCCCCATCGTACTCCATCCCCCATGCTGCGCACCCCCCATCGTGCTCCATCCCCACTCCCCATCATGCTCCATCCCCCATGCTGCGTATTCCCCATCGTGCTCCATCCCCCATGCTGCGCATTCCCCATCGTGCTCCATCCCCCATGCTGCGCACTCCCCATCGTGCTCCATCCCCCATGCTGCGCACTCCCCATCGTGCTCCATCCCCCATGCTGCGCACTCCCAATCGTGCTCCATCCCCCATGCAGCGCACTCCCCATCGTGCTCCATCCCCCATGCTGCGCACTCCCCATCGTGCTCCATCCCCCATGCTGCGCACTCCCCATCGTGCTCCATCCCCCATGCTGCATACTCCCCATCGTGCTCCATCCCCCATGCTGCGCACTCCCCATCGTGCTCCATCCCCCATGCTGCGTACTCCCCATCGTGCTCCATCCCCCATGCTGCGCACTCCCAAACGTGCTCCATCACCCATGCTGTGCACTCCCCATCGTGCTCCATCCCCCATGCTGCGCACCCCCCATCGTGCTCCATCCCCCATGCTGCACCCCCCCCATCGTGCTCCATCCCCCATGCTGTGCACCCCCCATCGTGCTCCATCCCCCATGCTGTGCACCCCCCATCGTGCTCCACAGTCACACATCAGACAGTAAACACGCACACATCTGATCGCATACACTCACACACACACCCCACTTCTCCCTGTGCCCACCGGTGGGCGGTCCCAGCAGCTGTGCTGCACGCCGTGCTCCTTTGCCGACACTCACAGATCCGATCGCATACACTCACACACACACACTCACACACATCCGATCGCATACACTCACACACACTCACACACATCCGATCACATACACTCACACACACACACACACACACTCACATACATCCGATCACATACACACACACACTGACGATATCGTACATACGCGCTGACACACTCACAACATCCGGAGATACCACATGCTTCCGGCCATGTGATCCTCCGGCAGGTCCTGGAAGATCACTGCACAGTATTGCCGCCGAGAAGCAAGCGATATCACGGGATGTTGTGAGTATGTGGATGCGATCTGATGTGTGTGTGAGGTGTGTGTGAAAGTGAGTGTGATCTGATGTGTGTGTGTGTGTCTGTTCTTATGTGTGTGTGAGGTGTGTGTGTTCCGCCGCTGCAGGACGTGGATGCGATCTGATGTGAGTGTGAAAGTGTGCGTGTGCGTGTGAGTGTGCGTGTGAGTGTGCATGTGAGTGTGTCTGAGTCTGAGTGTGAGTGTGAGTGTGCGTGTGAGTCTGAGTGTGAGTGTGCGTGTGAGTGTGCGTGTGAGTCTGAGTGTGAGTCTGCGTGTGCGTGTGCATGTGAGTGTGCGTGTGAGTGTGAGTGTGCGTGTGAGTCTGAGTGTGAGTGTGCGTGTGAGTGTGCGTGTGAGTGTGAGTCTGAGTGTGAGTGTGAGTGTGCGTGTGAGTCTGAGTGTGAGTCTGAGTGTGAGTCTGAGTGTGAGTGTGCATGTGAGTCTGAGTGGTCTGAGTGTGAGTGTGCATGTGAGTCTGAGTGTGAGTGTGAGTCTGAGTGTGCGTGTGAGTCTGAGTGTGAGTGTGCGTGTGAGTGTGAGTCTGAGTGTGAGTGTGCGTGTGAGTGTGCGTGTGAGTGTGCGTGTGAGTCTGAGTGTGAGTCTGAGTGTCAGTCTGAGTGTGAGTGTGCGTGTGAGTCTGAGTGTGAGTGTGAGTCTGAGTGTGCGTGTGAGTCTGAGTGTGAGTGTGAGTCTGAGTGTGAGTGTGTGTGTGAGTCTGAATGTGAGTCTGAGTCTGAGTGTGAGTGTGAGTCTGAGTGTGAGTGTGCGTGTGAGTGTGTGTGTAAGTGTGTGTGTGAGTGTGAGTCTGAGTGTGAGTCTGAGTGTGAGTCTGAGTGTGAGTGTGCGTGTGAGTGTGCGTGTGAGTGTGCGTGTGAGTCTGTGTGTGAGTGTGCGTGTGAGTATGAGTGTGAGTCTGAGTGTGAGTGTGCATGTGAGTGTGCGTGTGAGTCTGAGTGTGAGTCTGAGTGTGAGTCTGAGTGTGCATGTGAGTGTGCGTGTGAGTCTGAGTGTGAGTCTGAGTGTGAGTGTGCGTGTGAGTCTGAGTGTGAGTCTGAGTGTGAGTCTGAGTGTGAGTCTGAGTGTGAGTCTGAGTGTGAGTGTGAGTCTGAGTGTGAGTGTGTGTGTGAGTCTGAGTGTGAGTCTGAGTGTGAGTGTGCGTGTGAGTATGAGTGTGAGTCTGAGTGTGAGTGTGCATGTGAGTGTGCGTGTGAGTCTGAGTGTGAGTCTGAGTGTGAGTGTGAGTCTGAGTGTGCGTGTGAGTGTGCGTGTGAGTCTGAGTGTGAGTGTGCGTGTGAGTGTGAGTCTGAGTGTGAGTGTGCGTGTGAGTGTGCGTGTGAGTGTGCGTGTGAGTGTGCGTGTGAGTCTGAGTGTGAGTCTGAGTGTCAGTCTGAGTGTGAGTGTGCGTGTGAGTCTGAGTGTGAGTGTGAGTCTGAGTGTGCGTGTGAGTCTGAGTGTGAGTGTGAGTCTGAGTGTGAGTGTGTGTGTGAGTCTGAATGTGAGTCTGAGTCTGAGTGTGAGTGTGAGTCTGAGTGTGAGTGTGCGTGTGAGTGTGTGTGTGAGTGTGAGTCTGAGTGTGAGTCTGAGTGTGAGTGTGCGTGTGAGTGTGCGTGTGAGTGTGCGTGTGAGTCTGAGTGTGAGTGTGCGTGTGAGTCTGTGTGTGAGTCTGTGTGTGAGTCTGAGTGTGAGTCTGAGTGTGAGTGTGCGTGTGAGTCTGAGTGTGAGTCTGAGTGTGAGTGTGCGTGTGAGTGTGAGTCTGAGTGTGAGTGTGCGTGTGAGTATGAGTGTGAGTCTGAGTGTGAGTGTGCATGTGAGTGTGCGTGTGAGTCTGAGTGTGAGTCTGAGTGTGAGTCTGAGTGTGCATGTGAGTGTGCGTGTGAGTCTGAGTGTGAGTCTGAGTGTGAGTGTGCGTGTGAGTCTGAGTGTGAGTCTGAGTGTGAGTCTGAGTGTGAGTGTGAGTGTGCGTGTGAGTGTGCGTGTGAGTGTGCATGTGAGTCTGAGTGTGAGTCTGAGTGTGCGTGTGAGTCTGAGTGTGAGTCTGAGTGTGAGTGTGCGTGTGAGTGTGAGTCTGAGTGTGAGTGTGTGTGTGAGTCTGAGTGTGAGTCTGAGTGTGAGTGTGCGTGTGAGTATGAGTGTGAGTCTGAGTGTGAGTGTGCATGTGAGTGTGCGTGTGAGTCTGAGTGTGAGTCTGAGTGTGAGTGTGAGTCTGAGTGTGCGTGTGAGTGTGCGTGTGAGTCTGAGTGTGAGTCTGAGTGTGAGTCTGAGTGTGAGTGTGCGTGTGAGTCTGAGTGTGAGTCTGAGTGTGAGTGTGCGTGTGAGTGTGAGTGTGCGTGTGAGTCTGAGTGTGAGTCTGAGTGTGAGTCTGAGTGTGAGTGTGCGTGTGAGTCTGAGTGTGAGTGGGGGCCAATCCGTGCGGGGGGGCGGACCCGAGGCGAGGCGAGCAGCCAATCCGTGCGGGGGGAGGAGCCGAGGCGAGCGGCCAATCCGTGCGGGGGGGCGGGGCCATGGCGAGCCCAGCGGCCAATCAGCTTTGTGTCACCGTAAGGACACAATTTTGGAGCAAGACAGACAGACAGACAGACAGACAGAATAAGGCAATTATATATATAGATATATACAGTATATATATATACAGTATATATCCCAGGTTCCAATGTATTATTATTATTTAAGCGCTGCGGAATATGTTGGTGCTATAGAAATAAAACTTATTATTATTATTATTAGTCAGTGGTCCAGGTCCGTAGCGTAACAAGATGAAATTCACATTATAAAACATTTCTGCAGTTATTTCACAAAATCCACAGACGTAATAATCCTAGAGATCCATCAATCCAAATGGGAAATTTGATTGGGGATAGGCCATTTGATCACAGCAAAAAGAGCACCTAGCCTTGGTGATCACCTGGTTAGGATCTGTAAGAGGGTGTATAGAGCTATGCCTGTAGTGATGACATTTGACCACTAGATGTCAGTAACACTCACTGTTATTCTAAATGTTTTAAAGTGTTAACAAAACAACACTTAAATCATTTTATGAATGCTGTGATGTGAATAATAAATTAACTATGCACTAAAAATACAACTTTGCTGCTGGAATTAGGAAAATATTTTTATCGTATCACTGCTCTGTCACTCAATCTGAGCAGGAATAAAGTTTTGTTGTGGCAGTTGGTTGTCATGGGAACGAGCAGAGAGGAGATGCGCTTGGACTGAAAGCTCCTGTTTTTATCTATGGAGAAAATATAATCCGGAGAAGACATGCCTGTTATTTCCGGTTTCCTCTCTATAAGTTCAGCAGTTTTGTGTTCCTGTGGGTGATGACGTTTGGGACAATCACCTTCTTTCCCAGTTCGGAGGAGAGCGGGGAAAAGCACAGCAGTTGGATAAACGGAATTGAGGAGGCGTTATCCGAAGCACATGTCTACCATCAACTGGCGTCCAGTGATTTGCTAAAAGGTAAAAAACGTACATCTGTCGCTTCCCACTTCCTTACTATCAATGGGGACAGTCCTAGGGGACTACGGGGGGTTGGCCTTGAGCGACTTCAGAGCAATATGAGGGGTGGGGATACCACAAAATGGATGATACAGCTGGAGTCCAGATGGATCTGGTGTTTAAACACCGTTTCCCCCATGGGTTTAAATGAGGAGTTGCTTTTTACTGGTTTCTTGGGTTGAGCCTTTATTTGATTTATTTGATTGTAGTGTTTACTTTATATGTATCTCTCATCCCTAGCTTGCCCATTTCCCATTTGGATTGATGGATCTCTAGGCTTATTATGTTTGTGGATTTTGTGAAATATAATTTTTATGATGTGAATTTCATCTTTCTACGCTACAGACTTGAACCACTGACTATTACAACATTGGAACCTGGGATATATATATATATATATATATATATATATATTTTTTTTTTTTTTTTGCCAAATGTACTTTACAACTATTTTTATTAGTATGTCATAAATCTTCATGATCTCCTTTGTTAGATCTGTTGGTCTGATATCCAATTTTGACCAATTGTGACCAATGCATTTCATATCATATTGCTTTTGCCACAGTCTTGATGTATATAATTAATACATTTGTCATGCCTCCCCATGTAAATTTATTTCATTTTTGTGCAATATATATTCTACCTTCGGTTTCAAACCTTCTAGGATATTATATGGGATTTCTGTGTATCATATTGATTGGGATTTCTGTATATCATATTGATTTTATCTTACATGTTTTTCAGTAATATTCTTGGGGTGTTTACAACATGAAATGTGACCATTGTATTATAACTTTAAACATGATTATGTCAATTTTATGGAACAACATAAATTCCTCTTTTTCTTTGGGGTTTATATCATATTTTTTCTTGATAGATAAGTCCAGCTAGATATATTTATTGTCATCAGCCTCCTTGTCTACCACTAGATTATCTGTGCTCCACTGATCCTTTCATGTTTATAGGTTGGTACATTGCCCTTATTTGCGCGAGTGCTACAATGACACTGAATCTGGATAGATTGCATCCTTCCTTGTATAATGCCGTTCTCATGCAGACTTTATGGATGTTTGGAACCGCGAGTGCTGTTGCACTGGACGCATGCGCAGTAGATTAGCTTCTGTCATCTTGCTTTATTTAACTTGCGCATGCACAGTATGTGATTTGTTGGACTTATATCGCTGTGAATTCTAGCGCATGCGGCTGTATCAATTTGATTCTATTGACCCGGAAGCAGCTGTTCAGCAATTGCGCATTGGCCACTTCTGGATGCTGAGAGCATCATATGACCGCAGAAACACCGGTACCAGTTTGTTTAATTCTAATTTTTGTATATATATGTGTGTTCTTTTGATTTGTGTTTACTTTCTCTTCCCCTGATGAAGCTCGGCGAGCTACACGCGTTGGGTGGGTTGTTATTGACACCTTTCTATATGGCTGCATATTTGCTGGCATGTTGATAATATCAGGACCTCATTTAAGGTGAATTTTTCTTATGTGCCCCTCTCCATTGGAGTTGGTTTTCAGGTGGTTACCTTCTGATTCACTTTCAGTCTCTGTACCATTATTGTAATTTATGGTATATATTTATGAACAATATTAATTGTATGAAGATTCTATATATGTTTTGGTACATGATCTTGTTGTGAGGTCCCTTTTGATAGGTGTCTTGGGTTTAATTGTTTTTATTGTTGTTTGCACAAATTTAATAAAACTACTACTGGTGTGGTCTGATAGGGGATTGCGGTCAGCCCAAGTTCCAACTACTCCTGTTTTCTTGGTGTTTTTTCATCAATGGGAGTATTTTGTAATCTTCCACGGTTCCCGGATCATAACACTCCTCCTCCCAGGTTTCTGACTAGTGGATTGGATGTGTCCCATCAATAGTTGACCACCTGTCAAGCCCATTTCTAGCCTGTCACCCAGTCTGGAGGAAAGGGCGTGGATTTGTGTGTGTGTTGTGTTAGTTACCAGCACTGGTCTTCCAGGAATCCGGGGTTAGATGTGGCACCTGAATTTTGATAATGACTGATCACTCCTGCCAGAGAAAGAAGCAGATTTGTCTGATAAGATATATTACAGCGCTGCTTATTTTCATGTACAATATTGATTTATGAAATAAAAAAAAATTAAAACAATGGTTACCCTTTATTTCCTGATGTAGTAAATTTGATACATAAAACACCATTGGCCAGTATGATGACATCACAAGGCAGGTGACATAACAGTGCTTCAGATATCATAGACCTCACATGACATCACAACTTCCATAGAATGTACAACGTTCTTATCCAAAGCCATCTTGTGTCACCGCTTGAAGATGATGGATGCAGTTAAGTAGCACTTTACTGAATGCTGGAGGCAGGGCCGCCATTAGGGTATTACTACTGGGACTCCTGTACCGGGCCCGGTATAGTGATGTGTCGGTCGCGAACGATCCGACACAAAGATCCGGCTCACTGCTGTGACCAACAGGAGCCGGATCACCTGTGTGAGCCACTGAAATCTCTAAACTGCTCTTTTCGCCGCTGAAACCCCACCCACCCACGTCTAAGCTCCACCTACTCAACAATCTAATTGGTCACTTGTAAGTGGGCAGGGTTTAGCCGTGGGTGGGCGGGGTTTTGGCGGCACTACTATAAACTTAAATATGTGTTCACCTGGGGTGAACACATATTTAATAAGGAGCCGAGAACGATCTGAAAGATCCGACTCTTTTTGGTGAGCGGAGCCATGGGAACCAGATCAGCAAAAAGAGCCGGACTGCTCATCACTAGCCCGGTGAGCAGCAGGCAAGAGGGGGGGCCTGGCTGACAGCCCGGGCTCCTCCCCTTTCATTCCTCTGCTCACCGGGCCCCATGGGCAGGGGGCGGCGACGTTGCACTGGCAGACATACTGCGGTGCAGCGAAACTGACCCAGTCAATGATTCATGACCATTATTAATAAAGGCAAATACCCAATAGTTTTGCAAAAGTACAAAAATATTTATTTTATTTAATTTGTGACCGCAACACAAACAGACATACACAGAAACGTGATTTAAAATCAACACAACAGAGCGGTGTGATACAGATGGAAACTCGCTTATATGGGGTGTAAATACATAAAATGTATAATATATATAGGTGTGAGCTCTCTGAACCGGTAAATTACTGCTGTAGGAAAATCCAAATAATTAATTCTGGATAGAAAAATATAAGATGACCTGCAGTAATAAAAGGTTATCTATAATACCATAACTTGATAGTATCTATCAGCGGACATATAGACCATCATATAATTAATATTAATGTTCAAGGTAAAATACCCATTTACACATGATGCTACAATAGGTCAGATAATATACACACACATATATCACGATATAAAAGATAACCTGCCGGATCAAGGGTGCCAGATGAAAAATTGTAAGGCAAATTAGATTGCTATAAGGCAACAATTAATCCAAAAGGGTGTAAGATTGAGTGCAGGTGCTAAGATACCTTATACTAGTGGCAGCAAATAGTTAAATAGCAGCAGTGCCATTAATACTGAGATCGTATAGAGCTGCTATAATAGCAAACCAATAACCCAAAGCACTGCTGCTAATGCCAACAGGTGACCTGTGATGATAATGAGAGAAACTCAGAGAAGAATACCAACCAAAGTGGCGTCCCCATCAGAACACACCGCCCCCACCACACCTATATATATTATACATTTTATGTATTTACATCATATATAAGCGAGTTTCCATCTGTATCACACCGCTCTGTTGTGTTGATTTTAAATCACGTTTCTGTGTATGTCTGTTTGTGTTGCGGTCACAAATTAAATAAAATAAATATTTTTGTACTTTTGCAAAACTATTGGGTATTTGCCTTTATTAATAATGGTCATGAATCATTGACTGGGTCAGTTTCTCTTCATATTTGGTATGGTGACTTTGGTCATAGTGACACTTTAACATGGTTATTAGGTCCTATATTCTGTTGCATCTAATATATTATATTGCGGTGCAGCACCTGCAGTCGCACAGGGGCCCCAAGCGGGTGCAGGCCCCTAGAGCCTGAAAACGTGTTAACCCCTTAGCGACCTATGACGTACTGGGTACGTCATGACTCCCTGGTACTTAAGGACCCATGACGTACCCAGTACGTCATGGCGAGATCATGCCCCCGGAGCCACGGTGGCTGTGATCGCTGCAAATAATATCTTAGATTCGGGGAGGAGGGGACCTCTGCCTGACCTCAGGAGGGGTGGTGTCTCCTCCCCAGACCTAAGGAGGCTGTGATTGGCAAACAAACACCGCTCAGCCAATCACAGCCACTGTAATGTTTTAGCCATTGAAAATGGCTGAAACATTGAAATACCAACCATCATCAGTGCAGCTGTAGAACCGATCATTGACTGGAGCTGGGTGACCTCAGTTTCACCCGCCCCCAGCTCTGATTGGAGAGATCGGCCTTGTGACTGATCTCTCCAATCACTGTGGATTTGGGGCCAGAGACCGCTCCCCTCAGCTTCACTCCGTCCGTGGAAGCTGATAGAAGCGATCGGTAAGTTATAGCCACTGTCTCCTAGTCCTTTCAGCCGCTGGCTGCAGAAGTCACTGCCCCCCATCCACCGCCACTGAACCCATCTGCTGCCTCCCCTCCATCTGCCACCGATCACCTTCCTCTCACCTTCCTCCACCTGCTGTGAGACCCCCCACCTGCTGTGATCCCCTCCAGCTGCTGTGATCCCCCCAGCTCCTGTGAGCCCCTCTAGCTGCTGTGATTCCCCCCCACCTGCTGTGATTCCCCCCCACCTGCTGTCATTCCCCCCCACCTGCTGTGATCCCCCCACCTTCTGTGATCCCCTCACTATCTATCTATCCATCCATTCCTCTCTCTATCTCTCTATTCCTCTATCTAGCTATGATTCTATCTGTCTATTTATCTCCTATCTATCTGTAGCACCCACGGCGCAGGGGTTAAATGTTACTCGTCGCCGGGTCAGGGATGTCACAGATGGCCCTGCCCGGCTTCGTGGCTCCAAGGTGTACAATAAAAGCGGATTTGGAAGATGGTGGGGAATGATGAGGATGATAGTTTTGTGCCGCCACCTGTGGTACATGGCCAGGGATTAGCCGCCGCTGCTGTCGCTGTCCTTCGGGGTGGATGGTGTTGCAGCAAGGATGGTTCTGCTCCCCACAGGTGGAGCAAGGCCCCGGGGAGGATGATGAGAAGAGTAGTGGCCATTGGCGCTGAAGCGCGGGGCGACGGCAATCAAAAGGCTGAATCAGCTGCTGTGGTTCCAGCCGTGATGGGCCCCAGCCGATCCCGGATCCGTTGGAGGTTAGAACCAATACGGTGGTCGATTGGCCCTTCCTTGTTGCGCCTTTAAAGATGGATCCCCATGGCTTGAAGCTGCTTGGGGACTCCGGTTTGTGTAGTGTTAGCTCTTGTCCCATGTGTAGGTGACGCGGGGCCGCTGTGGGGCTTCACTGTAATCACGACTCCGGACCCTATGTGGCACTGTAATCTCGTGGTGGTCAGAGGGACCTGCAATCCCCCTGTCCTGCAGATTCTGGTGATACAACGTGAAGTCTGTTCCACCCTAAGGCTCTGCACCCTGAACCGCACCGGTCCCACTCCTGTTCTCTCCTGCTGGAGAACACTCTAACTGTTATGTAAGCTCCTAACTCCCCCTGGTGGCTGCTCCTCCCCTGGTTCCCTGTCACTAGTGGGTGGCTGCCCCCCATGTTTGGTGACTACCTTAAGACCTGACCCTAGCCCGGTCCCCAATGGGGAGGGCAACCTGGTTGTGTGTATGAGTTTGTGTTGTGGAACTGGTACGGACCTCCTCTGGATTCAATATGAGTACTGCACCTTAAGTGAGGTGCAGTACCCTGTGGTGACTGAAGCCACAGGGGCGCCACATATCCATCTATCTATCTATCTATCTATCTAGCCATCTATGATTCTATCTATCTGCTGAAAGAGCCTTAAAGTGAATCTGTCAGCAAGTTTTTGCTCCCCCATCTGAGAGCAGCATAAAGTAGAAACAGATATCCTGATTCCAGCAGTGTGTCACTGACTGGGCTGTTTGCTTTAATTGTGATAAAATCAATGTTTTCTCTGCTGCAGATCTAGCAATTATACAGAGCTCATGAATATGCTGGACTACCTGCAGCATGACAAGTAGCCCTGTAATGATAATCTCCTGCTGATTAACCAGTGATGTTATCAAAACTACACTAAGCAGCTCAATAAGTGACAATCGCTGGAATCAGGATCTCTTACCCTATATTATACTGCGCTCAGATTAGGTGTTAAAAACCTGGTGACAGATTCCCTTTGAAGGGGTTGTCAGGTCTAAATCCACAAGTCTGCATTATCAGAATTTGGTTTCAATTAGTTTAAAAACTGTAAGTGACACATTCACTTAAAGAAAAAAAAAATAGATATACCAAAAATAAATATATACCAAAGAAATTAGATTTAAAAAAAAAGTTAGGGTAGGACCCTGCCAAAAGAGTCCACCTTGTTGTGGTGGCAGGCTTAAGCCTGCTTTACACCTTGCAATTAAGCATACGATATCGTATGCGATCGTACCCGCCCCCATCGTATGTGCGACACGTTCAATTTGTTGAACGTGTCGCACAAACGAATAACCCCCGTCACACGTACTTACCCGTCCATACGACCTCGATGTGGGCGGCGAACATCCACTTCCTGGAGTGGGAGGGACGTTCGGCGTCACACTGACGTCACACGGCAGCCGGCCAATAGAAGCGGAGGGGTGTAGCTGAGCAGGACGTAAACATCCCGCCCACCTCCTTCCTTCCGCATTTCCGGCGGGAGCCGCAGGACGTAGGTAAGATCTGTTCATCGTTCCCGGGGTGTCACACACTGCGATGTATGCTATCCCGGGTACGATGAACAACCTGACGTTCAATTCTTCAGAAATGAACGACGTTCGTGCGATGAACGTTTTACCGTTCAATCGCAATCGCACGTAGCTGTTACATGCTACAATGTAACTTACGATGCCGGATGTGCGTCACTTACGGTGACCCCGCCGACACATCGTAAAATACATTGTGTAAAGCGCCCTTTAAACAAATATTTTGGCCTAAACAAAATCTGATGGCTGTGTGTGTGATACGGTGTTCAATGTAAAAGATTAATGTGTGAATGGTGAGGTTGTAGTGCAGAAGTGAAGTTTTTCCAAGAGTGGCGGTGAGACTGTGGAAGATTCGCGGGGTGGAGGCGGAGCTGGGGTGGAGGCAGAGCTGGGGTGGAGCCTCAAGGGGGCCCCGAACTTTTGCCAGTATGGGGCCCTGAAATTCCTAGTGGCAGCCCTGGCTGGAGGCTTGGGCAACATCGGAGAGAGGTGAGGAAGGACTCACTGCACAGCACAAACAGCACAGCAGGGTGGGGAAGTGACATACATTGTGTACTGTATGGGCTCATCACCACCATCGTTGTTCCAAACAATTACTAGCTGCATTGTTTTATATCTTCTTGACTCTTCCACTAAAACCAATGACCCTTTATTGTATGAAGCTAAAATCCCAAGCAAACATACCAGACAAACAACATAAAAACAGTGGTGTGTATAGTCTACACCAGGGTAACTCGTGGGGCATAAAGCAATAGGAGTAACAGAGTGATGACCCTCGAAGATCAGGGCATGGATAGTCCAATATAGCTAAAAGAACAAGGATCTTGCCCTATACTTATCCCCTGCCTGACAATGGAGGTATTATCACCCTAAATTGTACGGCGCCCCCGTTCCTCGGCGGCTGTCCATGTTACTCCCTATTGTAGCACTAAATGTATACCCTCCACCAAACCTCATAAAGTGCAAGTACACATTCAAGGCTAGGAATATGCATAGATATATCTGCTACTTATTCCTGTGTATACATGCAAAAAACTTCCCACCACATAATTTGATCAGGAGAACCCAATCATATGATGGATAGTGGTAGGAAAAGAGTGACCCTTATTTATGGGGACCTCCGGCTTTAGGTGAGTAGTCAGCCTAGTATCCTAGTTGAAAAATGTTCTCAGGCCAGAAAACATTACCAAAGATCTACCAAGCCAAGGGGATCTCCAGTGTAAATAGAAAATCCCGACACGTTTCCCCCCTCCTTCAGGGTTCCTCAGGGGTCGGGGTACTAATAAAGTCCCACAAGAGGGGCTACCTGTGTAATTCCCTCTTCAAATACATAACAAAAAGCAAAATCTGCAATGCAGAGAAATAACGCCCAGTGGTCCTAGATCAATGAGTATAATAGCAGGGACTAAAACTTAACTTTTAATCTAACAATAAAATCACGTATCATAAAGTGCAGTGCATTATACAAAATTTGCCAGAAGCCAAAACAATAGATGGATCTCACCCGATCTTTCTGCACAGGTAAGATTAAGCACCAATCCAGAAATGAGTAATCACATTCTGGAAACACCAGGGTCAGCAGTCAGGTTATCATGTGTCAGCCCCTGTCGTGCCCCGTAAATGGACTTCCGCCCTGACAAGGGCAGCACCCTAGTAAGCTGTCTGCCCCGCAACCTCATCAAAGAAAAACTCCCTCCCGACGCGTTTCCCTCTCAATGAAGAGAGTTCCTCAGGGGAGAAAAAAGGTATCAACCTGCAGTGGCAGGGTTTGGTACGAACTTCAAGGGTCAAAAACCTATGTGTGCAGAGATAAACGGTGGTATATGGATACTAAATCCACCCACAGCTTTACACTGTGAGCATAATTATTAGGCAAGTTGTATTTTAGAGGATTTTTTTATTATTCATCAACAACTATGTTCTCAATCAACCCAAAAGACTTATAAATATCAAAGCTTAATAACTTTGGAAGTTGGAGTGGGGTTTTTTAGATTTGGATATCTTAGGAGGATATCTGTTTGTGCAGGTAACTATTACTGTGCAGAATTATTAGGCAACTAGAGTTGAGCGCGGTTCGTGGTTCTCCAGTTCGCGGTTCGAGTGATTTTGGGGGCTGTTCTAGATCGAATTGACAGCATCTGGGGTATGGACCTTGCAGGTGCCACACCATTGTTTGGCCCTTTACATCTGTCTTCATGCTTGGTCCCCTGAGGAGTCACAATTTGTGACGAAACGCGTCGGGAGGCATGTGGGGCATCTGTTTACAAGGACGTAGGTTCAGATGTGGACTGTCCTTGTAAGGACGGGAGTCAAGGGGGTTTAGGGCAAGTTACATCAAGCCTGTTTACAAGCCACGCTGTGACACCTCCATCGAGAAAATGCTGTATTAAGCACTGGAAGATCATCTAAATGGGTGAGATCTTTCCATATTTTTGCTTTGTTTGTGTGTTAACTAACTTGATAAAGGGGTAAAGAATGTTCCTGTGCCGTTGGTATTTCTAGGATCAACTACATTACATGTTGGTAGTGGGACCATTGTCCATACCGATTTCTTTGAACTACTATATACGTGCACGGCTGGTTTTGAATTGCCCTTAACAACACACATAGTGGTTATCCCCCAATGGTTTCTTTTTCCCAAGGGTATCCTGATAGGGGATTGGATAACGTGCCTTTGGCCACCAGTCGGGTGATCCAAAGTGTATATTTTTACTGCCCATTGCACATTTTTATGAATATAAAATAAAAGTTAAGTTTTATTAACATTTCCTCACTGGTGCTATGTTCTAGATTGAACTAGAACTCGAGCTTTTTGCTAAAAGTTCGTTAGAACCGTTCTCGAACGTAACTCGAGCTATCAGCAAAAAGCCAAGCTAATTACTAGCTGGCTTTTCACTGTAAGGCCCCCTTCACACTTCCGTGAAAAACACGCACGTGTGTTACGGGCAGTTTTTCGGGTCCGTATCCCATTTTTGTGTCAGTTTTTATGGTCCGTGTGGCATCTGTGTGAATTGCGTATGCTAGCCGTGTTTGTGTGTAGAACGTCCGTGTGTGCGTGTGGAATTAATGTGTATGTGTACGTGGAATGTCCGTGTGGAATGTCCGTGTGTGTGATGCACAATGTCGTTTATAAATTAAATAGTTGCGCGATGAGAATGAACTCGGGTGAAGTTCATCCGACTTCATCCTCATACCACGGCTCTGTCTGTGTCGAGTACTGATTAGCGGTCACCTGTGAAGGATTCACCGGTGACCGCTAATCCCCCAAGTGACTGAAGTTTCCCCCCCTCTCTCATACTCACCGATCCCCGATCCCCGGCGCGGCGCTGCATGGCATTCACACTGCTGCGGCGGCTTTTACTATTTTGAAAAAGCCGGCCGCTCATTAAACAATCTCGTATTCCCTGCTTTCCCCGCCCACCGGTGCCTATGATTGGTTGCAGTGAGACACGCCCCCACGCTGAGTGACAGCTGTCTCACTGCACCCAATCACAGCAGCCGGTGGGCGTGTCTATACTGTGCAGTAAAATAAATAAATAAATAATTAAAAAAAACGGCGTGCGGTCCCCCCCCCAATTTCAATACCAGCCAGATAAAGCCATACGGCTGAAGGCTGGTATTCTCAGGATGGGGAGCTCTACGTTATGGGGAGCCCCCCACCCTAACAATATCAGTCAGCAGCCGCCCAGAATTGCCGCATACATTAGATGCGACAGTTCTGGGACAGTACCCGGCTCTTCCCGATTTACCCTGGTGCTTTGGCAAATCGGGGTATTAAGGAGTTAATGGCAGCCCATAGCTGCCAATAAGTTCTAGATTAATCATGTCAGGCGTCTCCCCGAGATACCTTTCATGATTAATCTGTAAATTACAGTAAATAAACACACACACCCGAAAAAATCCTTTATTAGAAATAAAAAACACAAACATATACCCTGGTTCAACAATTTAATCAGCCCGAAAAAGCCCTCCATGTCCGGCGGAATCCAGGATGGTCCAGCGTCGCATCCAGCTCTGCTGCATGGAGGTGACAGGAGCTGCAGCACACACCGCCACTCCGGTCAGCTCCACGCGGCAAATGAAGAGTGCCGCGCGATCAGCTGAGCTGTCACTGAGGTTACCCGCTGTCAACACTGGATCCAGTGACAGCGGGTAACCTCAGTGACAGCTCAGCTGATCGCGCAGCTCTATTCATTTGCTGCGTGGAGCTGACAGGAGCGGCGGTGTGTGCTGCAGCTCCTGTCACCTCCATGCAGCAGAGCTGGATGCGACGCTGGACCATCCTGGATTCCGCCGGACATGGAGGGCTTTTTCGGACTGATTAAATTGTTGAATCAGGGTATATGTTTGTGTTTTTTATTTCTCATAAAGGATTTTTTCGGGTGTGTGTGTTTATTTACTGTAATTTACAGATTAATCATGGAAGGTATCTCGGGGAGACGCCTGACATGATTAATCTAGGACTTATTGGCAGCTATGGGCTGCCATTAACTCCTTATTACCCCGATTTGCCAAAGCACCAGGGCAAATCGGGAAGAGCCGGATACTGTCCCAGAACTGTCACATCTAATGTATGCGGCAATTCTGGGCGGCTGCTGACTGATATTGTTAGGGTGGGGGGCTCCCCATAACGTGGAGCTCCCCATCCTGAGAATACCAGCCTTCAGCCGTATGGCTTTATCTGGCTGGTATTGAAATTGGGGGGGGACCGCACGCCGTTTTTTTTTATTATTTATTTATTTTACTGCACAGTATAGACAATCCCACCGGCTGCAGTGATTGGGTACAGTGAGACAGCTGTCACTCAGCGTGGGGGCGTGTCTCACTGCAACCAATCATAAGCGCCGGTGGGCGGGGAAAGCAGAGAATACGAGATTGTTTAATGAGTGGCCGGCTTTTTCAAAATAGTAAAAGCCACCGCAGCAGTGTGAATGCCGTGCAGCGCCGCGCCGGTGATCGGGGAACGGTAAGTATGAGAGAGGGGGGGAAACTGACCGACAGACTGTGAGAGAGGGACAGACAGACAGAGAGACTGACAGAGAGACCGACCGACGGACTCAGGGAGATTGCCGACATACACAGAAATAGAAAGAATGGCCGACATCACTAGAAATAAAAACAACAAACGGACACGGACTATAGGTAGATGCATACGTGTTTACTAACGTGTGTGCACATACCCATAGACTTTCATTGTGTCCACGTGTGCGTGCTCCGTGCAGATAACTGTTACGTCCGGGTGGTGGAAACTCTGGACCGTACACCGGTTTCCCTTGAGGAGGCAGCCAGGCCGGTCACCCCGCCAGATGGTCTGGATGCACGGTAGCCGAAGCACTGTTGGTAGTCAGACAGTCCGTAGGAGATCTGGAAAGGTGGATGTCGTGGAACAAATGAAGTTCTGGACGGTAGTCCGGGTGACGAGGCTCAGGGTCCGAGGCCGGGTAGTAGGGTCAAGTGGGATCCGGAACCTGCTGAGCGATGGGACGGGTCACCAAACGGAGCCAGGGACTGGAGACTGGTGGAGCTGCAGAGGTGGTGGAACATCCGCCGAAGTCACCGTCAGGGTACTGTAGTGGACGTGGTTCGGAGCGGCTGGCGTGGCAGAACAGGCTCTACGAGACAGGACAGGGTTAATACAGAGCAAGCAATATGGGGACCTGAACTCCTAGTCTGTCAAACACGTAGAACAGGCCCCGCCCACCAGGAAAGTGAATCTTAATATACCCTGTACCTGTCTATGCAATTTCCTGTTTCTAGGTGCTGGCCCTTTAAGAAAGGGTCGATGACCGTGCGCGCGCCCTAATGCGCATGCGCGAGGCCCGAGTACCAGAAGCCAGTCCAGGGAGCGGTGCAGAGGAAGCAGGGGTGCCCGGCTGGGTGTCCCACGTCGCAGAGGAGCGCCAGGAGCGGGGAGCTGGATGCATAGAGGCTGCAGGCGGGGAAGAGGAGGCCGGGACCGGAGTGGTGAGCAGGGGACGCCGCCGGGGTGCGGGCCACGGGGACCGGAGAGCGGGGCCAGGGGACCGGGAAGCGTGACAGTACCCCCTCCCCCACGCCCCCCTCCCCGCAACCGGGACAGGAAGGCACGAATCAGAGGAGTGCCAACATTCTCCCGGGGCTCCCAGGACCTATCCTCGGGACCATAACCCGCCCAGTCTACCAGGAAGTATTGCCGACCTCGCACGGTCTTCATGGCCACGATATCCCTTACCGCATAGATGTCATCGTCAGCAATAGGAGGAGGAGCAGTACCGGCATCAGCGGAGAAGGGACCAAGGACAACAGGCTTGAGCAAGGAGACATGGAAGGAGTTGGGTATCCGCATCGTGGCCGGGAGCTGCAGCTTGTAGGAGACTGCATTGATCTTGCTGATGACCTTAAACGGCCCGATGTAGCGAGGACCCAACTTGTACGAGGGTAACTTCAATCGGACATATCTGGATGCAAGCCAGACCAGATCACCTGGGGAGAAACACGGGGGATCCAGGCGCCTCTTGTCCGCATGTCTCTTCATCCGCAAAGAAGCACGTTCTAGGGAAGACTTGACAAAGTTCCATATAGCTGAGAAGTCCCGAACCAGAGCATCTGCTGCGGGGACATCGGAAGCCGAAGATACTGGCAACGGAACAGAAGGCTGCAGTCCATAAACGACCTGAAAGGGAGAGCTGGAGGTGGACTCACTAATGTGCTGGTTATGGGAGAATTCAGCCCAAGGTAGGAGCGTGGACCAATCGTCATGATGGATGTTGACGTAGTGGCGCAGGAAGGAGGTCAGGATCTGATTTACCCGTTCCACTTGGCCATTCGACTGAGGATGGTAGGCCAAAGAAAAGTCCAAGGACACTCCCAGATGTTTGCAGAGAGCCCTCCAGAAGCGCGAGGTAAACTGAGTTCCTCTGTCGGACACATTGTGTGTGGGGAAGCCATGCAATCGGAATATGTGCTGTATGAAGGAGTCAGCTAGCTCCTGGGCAGAGGGCAGCCCTGCCATGGGAACGAAGTGAGCCATCTTTGAGAAGCGATCCACCACAACCCATATGACCGTATGTCAGGAGGATAAGGGTAAGTCCGTAATGAAGTCCATTGCGATATGTTGCCACGGAACGGAAGGAATGGGCAAAGGCAGAAGACGTCCATATGGTAGGTGCTTGGGTGTCTTGTTCTGGGCACAGGATGGACAGGCTGAGACGAAGGTTGCGACGTCTTTATGGAGGGACGGCCACCAGTAGTGACGGACAATCGTACTCCAAGTCTTCTTCTGACCAGCATGGCCAGCGATCTTCGAGGCATGGCCCCAGTGCAGAACTCTCTGTCTGTCAGTATCTGAGACATAGGTTTTCCCAGGGGGTATCTGAGGTAGAGCGACAGGATTCAGCAGAATGACTTTACTGGGGTTGATGATGGGCTGGAACGTCTCCTCCTCCAACTCCACGGGCACGAAGGACCTGGACAAAGCATCTGCCCGCACGTTCTTATCCGCAGGCCGAAAGTGGAGTTGGAAATCAAATCGAGCAAAAACCAAGGACCAGCGGGCTTGTCGTGGGTTCAGTCTTTGGGCAGACCGCAGGTACTCCAGATTCTTGTGGTCCGTGTATATGATCACAGGGTATACTGCTCCCTCCAAGAGGTAGCGCCATTCCTCCAAGGCCAGCTTCACGGCCAGTAGCTCCCGATCCCCGATGGTGTAGTTGCGTTCGGGTGCCGAGAAGCTCTTGGAGAAGAATCCACAAGTGACCATCTTTCCGGAGGGGGAGTTCTGCATCAACACTGCCCCTTCTCTTGAGGAGGAGGCATCCACCTCTAAGGTGAACTGTCGGTTCAATTCAGGGCGATGGAGAACCGGGGAAGAAGCAAACGCCTGTTTCAAGGAGCAGAACGCAGCATCGGCCGCCGGGGGCCATTCCTTAGGATTAGCTCCTTTCTTAGTCAAGGCAGAGAGAGGCGCAGTCAAGGCAGAGAAATGCGGGATGAATTGACGATAATAGTTCGCAAAGCCGAGAAAGCGTTGGATAGCCTTCAGTCCGGAAGGAGGAGACCAGTTGATGATGGCAGACACTTTCTCTGGGTCCATCTGCAGGCCAGTGTCCGAGATTACATAACCCAGGAAGGGAAGAGACGACTTTTCAAAGATGCATTTCTCGTACTTGGCGTACAGACGGTTCTCTCTAAGCCTCTGGAGAACTAGCTGCACGTTCTCTCTGTGGGTCTGTAGATCCGGAGAGAAGACCAGAATGTCATCCAGATATACCACGACACAGACATAGAGGAGATCTCTGAACACGTCGTTCACCAATTCTTTGAAGACTGCCGGAGCATTACACAGACCAAAGGGCATGACACAATACTCGTAGTGCCCATCCCGAGTGTTGAATGCGGTTTTCCATTCGTCTCCAGAGCAAATGCGAACCAGGTTATAGGCCCCACGGAGGTCCAACTTGGTGAATACACGGGCTCCTCGGAGCCGATCGAATAGTTCGGGGATAAGCGGCAGAGGGTATTTGTTTTTTACGGTGATCTGGTTTAAACCCCGGTAGTCAATGCAAGGGCGCAGATCACCTTCCTTCTTCTTGACGAAGAAAAAACCTGCTCCGGCAGGGGACGAGGACCTCCGAATGAACCCCTTAGCCAGGCTCTCGGTGATATAGGCAGACATAGCTCGTGTTTCAACAGGGGACAAGGGGTATATCCTTCCTCTAGGAGGCGTAGTTCCTGGCAGTAAATCGATGGCACAGTCGTAGGGACGATGAGGCGGTAGTACCTCTGACTCTTTTTTATCAAAAACGTCCGAGAAGGACCAGTAGGCAGAAGGCAGTCCTGGTAGAGACTCTGGAACCGGAGGGCGTCGGACGGGCTGGATGGATTTCAGACATCTCTCGTGACATGAGGAGCCCCATCAGGTGATTTCACCTGTACTCCAGCTGACCGACGGTTCGTGTGTCCGTAACCATGGGAGTCCCAGCAGGATCTGATGAGACATGCGCGGGAGGACGTAGAAGGTGATCTTCTCGGTGTGCAGAGCACCGATCCGTACTTCCACAGGCTTGGTGATCAGTGAGACGGTGTCAGAGAGGGGTCTCCCATCTACAGAGGCGATCACCAGCGGTTTCTCTAGTGGGAGGACAGGCACCTGGTACTTATCCACTGTGGCCTGCTGGATGAAGTTGCCTGCTGCTCCGGAATCGAGATACGCCTCTGCCGTGAACCGGGTCTCTTCTGTAGTGACTTGAATAGTCCAGGTAACGGAGTCTGAGAGAGTCCCAGCACCTAGGGTGGCCTCTCCTACCAAGCCTAGGCTTTGGAGTTTCCCGGCTTCTCGGGACAAGAGCGTAGCAGGTGTGTGCCATCACCGCAGTAGAAGCAGAGACCCTTTGCTAGTCGTTCTGCTCGGCGTTGCTCCGACTGCCTCAGGCGGTCAATCTGCATGGGCTCGTAGGTAGACGCACCAGGTGACGCCAACTGGGGAGCGATGGACTTCTGTGGTGGGGAGAAGTGCCGTATCGGACGCCTCTCGCGGGACACCTCTTTGGAACGTTCCTGAAAGCGAAGATCCACTCGAGTCGCTAGAGCAATCAGGGCATCCAGGGTGGAAGGCACGTCACGACCAGCCAGCTCATCTTTAATACGACCCGAGAGTCCTTCCCAGAAGGCGGCGGTTAGGGCCTCATTGTTCCACCCGAGTTCCGAGGCCAAGGTGCGAAAACGAATAGCATATTGGCCCACCGTCAGAGTCCCCTGACGTAGCCGGAGGAGGGATGAGGCAGACGCGGAGGCGCGTCCGGGCTCGTCAAAGGTGCTACAAAATGCCTGCAGGAACTCCTGGATGTTGGTGGTTACCGGATCCTCCTCCTCCCACAAGGGGTTCATCCAGGCCAGTGCCTCTCCCTCTAGATGGGACATCATGAACGCGACCTTGGCTTGGTCAGAGGCAAAAAGGTGCGGCAGCAGCTTGAAATGGAGGGAGCATTGATTTATGAATCACCTGCAGGTCTTGGGATCTCCGGCGTACCGGGGTGGTGAGGCCAAACGAAGCTTGGAAGCATCCGAGGAGGCTGCCACGGGAGCTGCGGCCGTGGATTGTGCAGTGGAAACCTGAGATGCCAAGGACGTGGCCGTTGCTTGCAGCGTGTTCAGGTGGGTATCCACAGAAGACATGAAAGACAGCATGCGGGTCTGGGTCTCGCGCTGTCGTATGAGTTCCTGCTGCAGGGCCGCTAGAGCTTCGGCGGGATCCATGGCCTGTTCTAGCTGTTACGTCCGGGTGGTGGAAACTCTGGACCGTACACCGGTTTCCCTTGAGGAGGCAGCCAGGCCGGTCACCCCGCCAGAGGGTCTGGATGCACAGTAGCCGAAGCACTGTTGGTAGTCAGACAGTCCGTAGGAGAGCTGGAAAGGTGGATGTCGTGGAACAAACTGAGTTCTGGACGGTAGTCCGGGTGACGAGGCTCAGGGTCCGAGGCCGGGTAGTAGGGTCAGGCGGGATCCGGAACCTGCTGAGCGATGGGACGGGTCACCAAATGGAGCCAGGGACTGGAGACTGGCGGAGCTGCAGAGGTGGTGGAACATCCACCGAAGTCACCGTCAGGGTACTGTAGTGGACGTGGTTCGGAACGGCTGGCGTGGCAGAACAGGCTCTACGAGACAGGACAGGGTTAATACAGAGCAAGCAATATGGGGACCTGAACTCCTAGTCTGTCAAACACGTAGAACAGGCCCCGCCCACCAGGAAAGTGAATCTTAATATACCCTGTACCTGTCTATGCAATTTCCTGTTTCTAGGTGCTGGCCCTTTAAGAAAGAGTCGATGACCGCGCGCCCTAATGCGCATGCGCGAGGCCCGAGTACCAGAAGCCAGTCCAGGGAGTGGTGCAGAGGAAGCAGGGGTGCCCGGCTGGGTGTCCCACGTCGCAGAGGAGCGCCGGGAGCGGGGAGCTGGACGCATGGAGGCCGCAGGCGGGGAAGAGGAGGCCGGGACCGGAGTGGTGAGCAGGGGACGCCGCCGGGGAGCGGGGAACGGGCCACGGGGACCGGAGAGCGGGGCCAGGGGACCGGGAAGCGTGACAATAACGGACATGCATCTGTGCAAAACGCAAACACATACGGATCACGGACACGCACACACGGACATAATGAAATAACGCACGTGTGACCACAATCATAGATTAACATTGGTGCATGTTTGTCCGTGTCTCCGGTATATACGGAAACGGAACAAACACGCACGTGTTTCACGGACGTGTGAAGGGGGCCTAATAGTGTAAGTCACTCTGTGACTCACACTATAATGAAATTTCAGCATATTGTGTGCTGGGACTGCGCGTTCAGATCACTGCTGCTGGGATAATGGCGATCACCATTATTTTTTTTTTTTCTTTTCTTCCTTCTTAAGCGCGCGTGTAGTGGGGCGGGCCAGCATGTCAGCCAATCCCAGACACACACACAGCTAAGTGGACTTTTTGCCAGAGAAGCAAGGGCATATGTCATAGGCTGTCCATGTCACATGTCCTTGCATTATAAAAACGGACATTTTGTTCCAGCACGGCATTATCTGCCTTCTGCGTCTGGGTGTCAGTCACCGCTGGCGCAGCTCCTGCCGCCGATAGTGCTGTGTATGCTCTACACACAGCGCTATACAGAATAGGAATAGAAGTTTCTTTCAGACCTTTTAAGGGCTAATTAAAGCTGGCTCAGAGCCATAGGTGACAGTCAGGTCCGTGGAAACAGTTTTTAACAGCTACAGATAACAGCGTCTGTGTAGCTAAGCTCAGGGACTTCCTTGCTGCATTTCACCATTAGGAGGGATAGAAAGTGAGGCATCCTTTCCTCTACACTGATCCACAACCCAGCCACTATACCCTCCTGCCCTTTTTAGCAAAGCCATCTTAATTGCAGAGTGCTGCCAGTTAGTGGCATCCTAAAAGTGGTTGTTGGACTTCATTAGTGTCCCACTGGTGCCAAGCTATTTCCAGCACCTCTGCATTGCACCCTCAAGCTCATTTTTAGTAAGACCGTATACAGCAAAAAATACCTAAAATGAGCTTGAGGGTGCAATGCAGAGGTGCTGGAAATAGCTTGGTACCAGTGGGACACTAATGAAGTCCAACAGCCACTTTTTGGATGCCACTAAGTTTGCTCAGTGTTTGCTATTATAATGGCTTAGTAAAAATGATCAATATAGCCACTGGTATGGTATTTATAGATTAACAAGACCGTATACAGCAAAAAATACCTAAAACGTAACCTTTTAATAAATCTCTTAACAAAGAGGTTCACCTTGCCTCTGTTAAAACCAATATGTCACAGAGACTGCCGTGCTATGGTACCCACTGCTTGATATAAGGGATCAATGCACTCTGTCACAAGATATATAAAACTGACCACCAGGCCACAAATTTGGTACAGAATAATAATTTGACAACACACTGGGAAAAGGTAAGTAAATGTCCCCACTAAGGTGTTGTCTACACGATTATGCAGTAGTCCTTTCAGACAATTGTGAGGGACCAATACAGACTAATACGTGACCAAATGATTGAATATCACATATATCATTTCTGACCAACAAGCACCAGTGGTTCAGAACAGAAGTGACAATGCTCAAAGATATCCATACTCCACCAGAGCATTGTATATATAAAATTGGAACAGTCTCACCGGTTCTGGTGCATTCAGTTTCCACAGTTTCCAAACAGACAGTTTCCCATCATTATAGGCGTCTTCACAGTCCCTTTTACTCTGGATCTGGGATCTCTTTAGATTAGGGTCACTGTCTTTCCCAGATTCTCCTTCTCCCGACGCGTTTCATATGTCCCATAATCATCAGGGGAGCTTGAATGGGGAGATACAGGTTCCTGTTACGAAACCTTTCATGGGTTTACTATAATTAAAGCAAAATGGAAGGGAATAAACGGGGAATGTAGGTAGAATAAACCCCTTAAAAGAGGCTTTCCCAGTAAAGGAACAATGAAGAGCAGGTGACTTACCAGACGGTGACAGCACGCATCATCCAGGCTTCACACCGCTGTTCAGTCACCATGTTTAAATAGTCACCGCTCTTTTGCCGGCGTGTGACGTCAGGTCCGCACATGCGTTCCCCGCCCCCATATTATGTGGTGGGACGCAGCAGTGGAACGCAGGTCCCTCAGGAAGTGACGATCTATCTCCTGGCGCCTCAATGACGTTCCCAAGCTGGAACGTGTGAGTAGAACGCACGTGCGTCCACAGCGCCCGCCTCCATGACGTTATGAGAGCTGAGACGCCTAAGTGGAACGCAGATGCGTCCATAATGCCCGCCCCATTTACAGAACAGCAACATCTCTCTGCTAGCACTTTACTGCGCATGCATGAGGTTCATATTTAAATGAACAGTGCTATTCATATGCTTTAAACCGCCCTATTTATATGCAGCAAATAGATAGCTAATAGATATAGAGCAGGGCAACTTACTACCAGATAACATGTGCAAGTTTATAAAACCCAGGGAATCATTTAAATTCAACTGGATCTTTTTAGAAAGTAATAATCCCAGAGAAAAACGGGGGGGGGGGGGGAGGATGGGAAATTTTTTGAGGACCAAGAGACTATAATCTACAATATTATTAGAGGACTGTTTAAAAATACTGGAGAGACATGGCCAAATTCGATTTACTAAATTGCAACCAAGAGGGAATTCAGAAACCAACATAGAGCATTTGTTCGTACTGAATATAAATAGGGCGGTTTATAGCATATGAATAGCACTGTTCATTTTAAATGTGAACCTCACACATGCGCAGTAAAGTGCTAGCAGAGAGATGTTGCTGTTCTGTAAATGGGGCGGGCATTATGGATGCATCTGCGTTCCACTAAGGCATCTCGGCTCTCATAACGTCATGGAGGCGGGCGCTGTGGACGCACATGCGTTTCACTCACACGTTCCAGCTTGGGAACGTCATTGAGGCGCCGGGAGATAGATAGTCACTTCCTGAGGGACCTGCGTTCCACTGCTGCGTTCCACAACATAATATGGAGGCGGGGAGCGCATGTGCGGACGTGACGTCACATGCCGGCAAAAGAGCGGTGACTATTTAAACATGGTGACTGTGAACAGCGGTGTGCAGCCTGGATGATGCATGCTGTCACCTTCTGGTAAGTCACCTGCTCTTCATTGTTCCTTTACTGGGAAAGCCTCTTTTAAGGTGTTTATTTCTACCTACATCCCCCGTTTATTCCCTTCCATTTTGCTTTATAGTAAACCCATGAAAGGTTTCGTAACAGGAACCTGTATCTCCCCATTCAAGCTCCCCTGATGATTTAGGGACATATGAAACGTGTCGAGAGAAGGAGAATCTGGGAAGGACAGTGACCCTAATCTAAAGGGATCCCAGATCCAGAGTAAAGGGGACTGTGGAGACGCCTATAATGATGGGAAACTGTCTGTTTCGAAACTGAATGCACCAGAACCGGTGAGACTGTTCCAATTTTATATTTACAATGCTCTGGTGGAGTTTGGATATCTTTGAGCATTGTCACTTCTGTTCTGAACCACTGGTGCTTGTTGGTCAGAAATGATATATGTGATATTCAATCATTTGGTCACGTATTAGTCTGTATTGGTCCCTCACAATTGTCTGAAAGGACTACTGCATAATCGTTTAGACAACACCTCAGTGGGGACATTTACTTACCTTATCCCAGTGTGTTGTCAAATTATTATTCTGTACCGAATTTGCGGCCTGGTGGTCAGTTTTATATACCTTGTGACAGAGTGCATTGATCCCTTATATAAAGCAGTGGGTACCATAGCACGGCAGTCTTCGTGACATATATTGGTTATAACAGAGGCAAGGTGAACCTCTTTTTTAAGAGATTTATTAAAGGTTACGTTTTAGGTATTTTTTGCTGTATACGGTCTTGTTAATCTATAAATACCATACCAGTGGCTATATTGATAATTTTTACTAAGCCATTATAATAGCAAACACTGAGCAAACTTAGTGGCATCCTAAAAGTGGCTGTTGGACATCATTAGTGTCCCACTGGTGCCAAGTTACTTCCAGCAACTCTGCATTGCACCCTCAAGCTCATTTTTACTAAGCCATTACAATAGCAAACACTGATAAAACTTAGTGGCATCCTAAAAGTGGCTGTTGGTCTTTATTAGTGTCCCACTGGTGCCAAGCTATTTCCAGCACCTCTGCAATGCACCCTCCAGCTCATTTTTACTAAGCCATTATAATAGCAAACACTGAGCAAAGTTAGTGGCATCCTAAAAGTGGCTGCTGGACATCATTAGTGTCCCACTGGTGCCAAGCTATTTCCAGCACCTCTGCATTGCACCCTCAAGCTCATTTTTTCTAAGCCATTATAATAGCAAACACTGAGAAAACTTAGTGGCATCGTAAAAGTGGCTGTTGGACATCATTAGTGTCCCACTGGTGCCAAGCTATTCCCAGCACCTCTGCATTGCACCCTCAAACTCATTTTTACTAAGCCATTATAATAGCAAACTTAGTGGCATCCTAAAAGTGACTGTTGGACTTCATTAGTGTCCCACTGGTGCCAAGCTATTTCCAGCACCTCTGCATTGCACCCTCAAGCTCATTTTTACTAAGCCAATATAATAGCAAACACTGAGCAAACTTAGTGGCATCCTAAAAGTGGCTGCTGGACATCATTAGTGTCCCACTGGTGCCAAGCTATTTCCAGCATCTCTGCATTGCACCCTCAAGCTCATTTTTTCTAAGCCATTATAATAGCAAACACTGAGAAAACTTAGTGGCATCGTAAAAGTGGCTGTTGGACATCATTAGTGTCCCACTGGTGCCAAGCTATTCCCAGCACCTCTGCATTGCACCCTCAAACTCATTTTTACTAAGCCATTATAATAGCAAACTTAGTGGCATCCTAAAAGTGACTGTTGGACTTCATTAGTGTCCCACTGGTGCCAAGCTATTTCCAGCACCTCTGCAATGCACCCTCAAGCTCATTTTTACTAAGCCATTACAATAGCAAACACTGATAAAACTTAGTGGCATCCTAAAAGTGGCTGTTGGTCTTTATTAGTGTCCCACTGGTTCCAAGCTATTTCCAGCACCTCTGCATTGCACCCTCAAGCTCATTTTTACTAAGCCAATATAATAGCAAACACTGAGCAAACTTAGTGGCATCTTAAAAGTGGCTGTTGGATGTCATTAGTGTCCCACTGGTGCCAAGCTACTTCCAGCAACTCTGCATTGCACCCTCAAGCTCATTTTTACTAAGCCATTATAATTGCAAACTGTGCTGCCAGTTTAAGGGCCATAGTTGCATTGTCAGGGATAGTCTGTGTTGTTTCTTCTGCTGCCAATAAAGCTAGACCACCTCTGCAATCTACACCACCTCTCAATTTTTACTACCACATTTTACGTGTACAATCTTGTCGCAATCAAAATGAGTGCCAAAATGACAGATGCTGATGGGAAGCGGAACAGGCGTGTTGGAAAAGGAAAAAAAGTTTGTGTCCGTGGGGAAGGTGGCAAAGCTCCATTAACATCTGCTGAAGATAGGCCATCTTGCAGCAAAAGTAAGATGTCTACTACTTTCCGTGGACAATCAGATGTGCTCCCTTTCTTACGGACACGAACAACTGGAACAAAGGTAGATGATGCCCAAAAAAAGAACATGCTTGAATGGATCTCAAGTGGTCCAACAAGTGCCCTCTCCTCCACCTCAACTACCGCATCCAAAAAAAACAGTCCTCTGAGTTGTCATCCCAATCACACTTGCTTTCTCCAAGCTCTCAAGTCTCCATCTGCCATGCACAGTATGGTGGAGCAGAGATGGCTGAGTCTGCAGAGCTGTTCAGTCACACTATAGCCTGGGAATCAGAGGTCTGCTCCCAAGTTACAGTGAGTACAGACCAGGAAATGGTCTGCAGTGATGCCCAGATCCTTTGTGACTCTGATTCAGGCTGTGAGGACCAAGTTTCTGAGCATAATGTTGACCCTTTTTCACAAACTGTAACACCTGTTGGTAGAGACAATGAGGGACATACTGATGACGATGAGACGCAGATACCAGATTGGGATGACAACTTAAATATTCGATCAGGGCAGGAAGAGGCTCGGTCTGAAGGTGAGGGGAGTGCAAACATAACGCTTGATGAGGAAGTTTTAGATCCCACCTACTGTCAACCCACAGTCAGGCACTGGAGGAGGTCGACAGAGGCGGTGGAGGAGGATGCTACTGACGACGAAGTTACCTTGCGCCTTCCTGGACAGAGGAGGAGTACTGGTAATACGTCTACAACTGCATCCTCAGCCACCACTCTGCCTCTGAGCACAAGTTGGGGTGGCTCTGCAGCTCGCATGGCCTCTAAGCCTTGCCAAGCCTGGTCCTTTTTTGACCTTGCAAAGGATCGCCCAAATCATGTGATCTGTAAAATTTGTCGGGAATCTGTTAGTAGAGGAAAAAACCTCAGCAGTTTGACAACTTCTTCCATGAATCGTCACATGAATAAATATCATATGTCCCAGTGGGAAGCTCACCGTGCTGCAATGTGGCCTAGCAGAGCGGACCATCCACTGCCTGCCCCTTCCAGTGCATCCGTGCGCTCTTCATCTTCTAGGACTGTGGGGACAGCTGTCACACCTGGTTTTCCACGCACAACTTCCACCACTGTAACCGCAACAGGCAGTTTGCTTGGTAGGTCGTCAGTTCATTTGGAAGGGGAAACAAGTGCGTGTGTACAGCTCTCTCAGACATCGATAGCACCAACGTTGGATGAAGGCAACATCATGTCTACGCCTGCACTTTCCTCATAAACCTGCATTTTTCCAGGGACAACCTACTCACTACCGTCTACACACAGCATATAGATCTCTGTCCCTCAGATGTGGACAAATAAAAGGCCATTTCCTGTGACCCATGACAAAGCTAAGAGGTTGACTTTATCCCTCTGTAAGCTCTTGGTTACCGAAATGCTGCCTTTCCGCCTGGTGGACACACAGGATTTTAGATACCTTATGTCTGTCGCTGTGCCCCAGTACCAGATTCCCAGTCACCACTACTTCTCTAAGAAAGGTGTGCCTGCACTACACCAGCATGTCGCACACAACATCACTGCTTCCTTGAGAAACTCTGTGTGTGAATGGGTGCATTTCACCACCGATACTTGGACCAGTGAGCATGGACAGGGATGTTACATGTCGCTGGCTGGGCACTGGGTAACTATGGTGATAGATGGTGAAGGGTCTGCTGCACAAGTCTTGCCGTCCCCACGACTTGTGTGTCAATCCTCTGTCTGTCCAAGTTCCTCCACAGCTCCTCCTCAACCTCGTCTGGGTCCTCCACCTCCGCCCCAAGCCTGCCTGGTCAGGCCACCAGCGTTCTAACTGCGCAGAAGGAATCACGCACCCCTCATTACTATGCTGGCAGCAGAGCGCAATGGCATCAGGCGGTCTTTAGCTTGAAATGTCTTGGAAATAAGAGTCACACAGCGGCTGAGTTGTGGGCAGCTCTGGAGACTGAGTTTGGTAAATGGTTGTCTCCACTCAACCTGCAGCCTGGTAAGGCCGTGTGCAACATTGCTGCAAACCTGGGTGCGGCCCTTCGCCTGGGCAAGGTGACACACGTGCCTCGTATGGCTCACGTGTTGAACCTTGTTGTCCAGCAATTTTTAACACACTATCCCGGCCTAGATGGCCTTCTGAACAGGGCACGAAAACTGTCTGCTCACTTCCGCCGTTCAACCACCACAGCTGAGCGACTTGCATCGCTCCAGAAGTCTTTCGGCCTGCCGGTTCATCGCCTGAAATGCGATTGTGCCGACACGCTGGAATTCGACTCTCCACATGTTACAGCGACTGTGGCAGGACCGCCGAGCCCTGGTGCAATACGTCATGACGTATAGCCTGGGCCAACGAGATGCAGAGGTGGGGCAGATCACCCTGATGGAGTGGTCTCAGATCAAGGACCTATGCACCCTTCTGCACAGTTTCGACATGGCGACGAATATGTTTAGCGCTGACAATGCCATTATCAGCATGACAATTCCAGTCATTTACATGCTGGAGCACATGCTAAACACTATTCGGTGTCAGGGGGTGGGACAACAGGAAGGGGAGGAACTACAGGAGGATTCATATGCGCAAGGGACAACAACATCACCAAGGTCCAGACGTTCATCATCACCAAGGCGGCAGGCATGGGACCATGGGGGACGGATCAACAAGGGCGCATGGTAGCGGGCAAAATGTTGAGGAAGGTACAGGAGAACATGAAGAAATGGAGGAAGAACTGTCCAAGGACATGGAAGACTCAGCGGATGAGTGAGACCTTGGTCAAATTTCAGTTGAAAGAGGTTGGGGGGAGATGTCAGAGGAAGAAAGAACGGTTAGCACCTCTATGCCACAAACACAGCGTGGACTTGGTCCGAATGGCTGCGCAAGACACATGAGCGCCTTCTTGCTGCACTACCTCCAAAATTGACCCTCGTATTGTCAAAATTAGAAGTGATGTTGAGTACTGGCTTGCCACACTATTAGATCCCTGGTACAAGTCCAAATTTTGTGACATAATTCCAGCCATAGAAAGGGACGCACGTATGCAGGAGTATCAGCAAAACTGTTACTCAATCTTAGCTTGGCTTTTCCACCAAACAACCGTGGTGCACGGAGTGAATCTCCCAGTTGTAACTTGACAAGCATGGGACGGTCTCGTCATCATCAACAGTCTACCCGTACCAGCAGCACTGTATCTGGTGCTGGTAACAGCATTTTTATTGAATCGTTTCATAATTTTTTTAGATCATCTTTTGCAAGGCCACCAGAGACAACAAGTCTGACACATAGTCAACGGCTGGAGAGGATGATACAGGAGTATCTCCAAATGAACATCGATGCCATGACTTTGCAAATGGAGCCTTGCTCATTTTGGGCTTCAAATCTTGCAAAATGGCCAGAGTTCTCCACTTACGCTTTGGAGATCTTGTGTCCAGCTGCCAGCGTTTTCTCTGAACGTGTCTTCAGTGCTGCTGGGTGTGTGCTGACAGATAAGCGCACGCGTCTGTCCACTGACAATGTGGACAGACTAACGTTCATCAAAATGAACAAGTCATGGATCCACAAGGAATTTACTACCCCTGTGTCATCCTGGGGAGAGTAAATGCTTGTGTATTTTGAAAGTGCTTGATGAAAATCTACCTGTGAAGTGTACAACTGGGGCACAAGTACTGCCACTGAAGGGGTGTCTGTGTGGCCCAATTTTTGAAAAAAAAGGGAGACTCCGCTTGGAGTAACCCTTGCTGTGTTTTTAAAAAGGAGCCAAGATGAACAAGTCATGGTTCAACAAAGACTTTGCTACCTACCCCGGTGGCATCCTGGGGACGGTTAAGGATGGCGTATTTTTGAATGTGCTTGAAGCAAATCTACATGTGAAGTGTACAACTGGGGCACAAGTCCTGCCACTGATGGGGTTTCTGTGTGGCCCAATTTTTGGAAAAGAGGGAGACTCCGCTTGGAGTAACCCTTGCTTGCAGTGTTTCTCAAAATGACCAAGATGAACAGAGCTGGGATCAGCAAAGACTTTGCTACCTACCCCGGTGCCATCCTGGGGACGGTTAAGGATGGCGTATTTTTGAATGTGCTTGATGCAAATCTACCTGTGAAGTTTACAACTGGGGCACAAGTGCTGCCACTGAAGGGGTGTCTGTGTGTCCCAATTTTTGGAAAAAAGGGAGACTCTGCTTTGAGTCACCTTGCGATGTTTTACATCATTTTAGAAGGGCATGCCATGCCTATATCTGTGTCTCCTCCTCTTTTTCCTTGTCCAGCTCTTTTGTTTGTATGTCCTTGTCACTTTCCCATGTGTTTGTGTTGTGAGTTGTTTGTCACCTTTTGGACACCTTTGAGGGTGTTTTCTAGGTATTTTTATGTGTTTGTGATTGCCTCCCATTGTTTCCTATGGGTTCGAGCGGTTCGCCGAACCGGTTCGCCGAACCGAACTCGAACTAGACCGCCGTTCGACGAACCAAGCTCGAGCCGAACCGCGACCGGTTCGCTCATCTCTATAGGCAACTTAATAAAAAACAAATATATTCCTATCTCACTTGTTTATTTTCACCAGGTAAACCAATAAAACTGCACAAAATTTAGAAATAGGCATTTCTGATATACAAAAACCCAAAAAATTAGTGACCAATATAGCCACCTTTCTTTATGATGACACTCATCAGCCGACCATCCATAGATTCTGTCATTTGCTTGATCTGTTTACAATCAACATTGCGTGCAGCAGCCACCACAGCCTCCAGACACTGTTCCGAGAGGTGTACTGTTTTCCCTCCCTGTAGATCTCACATTTTATGAGGGACCACAGGTTCTCCATGGAGTTCAGATCAGGTGAACAAGGGGGCCATGTCATTATTTTTTCATCTTTTACACCTTTTCTGGCCAGCCATGCTGTGGAGTAGATGGATGCATGTGATGGAGCATTGTCCTGCATGAAAATCATGTTTTTCTTGAACGATACCAACTTCTTCCTGTACCACTGCTTGAAGATGTTGCCTAACAGAAACTGGCAGTAGGTCTGGGAGTTGAGCTTCGCTCCATCCTTAACCTGAAATGGCTTTGATGATACCAGCCCATACCAGTACCCCACCTCCACCTTGCTGGCGTCTGAGTCGGAGTGGAGCTCTCTGCCCTTTACTGATCCAGCCTTTGGCCCATCCATCTGGACCATCAAGAGTCACTCTCATTTCATCAGTCCATAAAACCTTTGAAAAATCAGTCTTAAGACATTTCTTGGCCCAATTTTGACTGTTTCTTGATGAAAGGTGGTCGTTTTTCAGCCTTAGTTACCTTGGCCATGTTCCTGAGTATGGCACATCTTGTGCTTTTTGATACTCCAGTAACGGTGCAGTTCTGAAAGCTCTTCAGACCCATTTTGCCAAAGGAAAGGAAGTTGCCTATTAATTAAGCACACCTTATACAGGGTGTTGATGTCATGATACCACATCCCTCCTTGTTACAGAAATGCACATCACCTGATTTACTTAATTGGTAGTTGGCTCTCAAGCCTATACAGCTTGGATTAGGACAACATGTATAAAAAGTATCATGTGATCAAAATACTCATTTGCCTAATAATTCTGCACATGGTGTATACCTATTTGGGCCCATTGTAATTACCTCCACATGTCCGGTACAGAGCACTTCTGCAATCAGCCAAAAGCATCACTATTCACATGATGCTATGGCGTCTGAGGTCACATCCGGTTTTCCCGGAAATCAGACTTCCGCGTTCCACAGTGGAATGCATGGTGTGCCGACGTCAGCATCCACAACATCAGTCAGGTGACGTGTCTGAGAACACCTACCATGTCCCGGACGTCAGGCTTCAGCGTTCCGCGGTGTAGCATATAGCGTCACATGACGCGGCATTGTAACCGCCCACATCACGTGTCCCAAAATACAGGCACTTCAACATCTCGGAGCTCAGTAATATATCTATTATTGCGCATGAGCATATGATATACAGTATAAGCAGAGCAAAGCAATTGGCCTGCAGGCACAAATAAAGGGTGCTAAATAGCAATTGTACAAATATTAGGTAATGATAACCACTAAGTGCCACAATCAAACATATATAATGATTAAGGGCAGCATATGAAGTTTTATATGGCTGCGCAAGCAACATAGACGCTAATATACATGCATGTCTGCAATAACTGCTAAGACCTGTAATGTACGAAAGACAATCCATTTGTATCAATATGGTATAATGTCAGCGGAATAATATGCTCTTAAGATGGACATTGGGCACGAAGTTGATAATTAATCACTGGGAAAATGATCAATTCAGCAATTATGTAATAGGGCTGGGTGGATTATGCAAAGGCACTAAGAAGGGGATTCCATATACTTATATTAATATCAATCCCAATTAGGGGACGGGGAATAGAGAACAAAAAAGGAAAGAGAATATTAAACACTCCTAAAATTGTGTTATATCGTGATAGGGAAATACTACAATAATAAGTAAATGCATATAAGTTTTCCGGGGATACAGATGCCTATAATCCACGTGGGGCATAAGGCAGGATCCAGTCTCCCTGCTAGAACTCTGGTAACCACAAACTGTTTTTATGTCCTACTCTTATACGTCTATGTTTGTAAGAATTACTTTTGGTGTTATTCTTGACTCTTCCACAAGGCTGTGATGGGACCTACAATTATCAAGTTAGAATAATTTTCCAGGTCAGGCCTAGAAGGTATGTGTATGTATGCATACCTCCCAACCGTCCAGATTCTGCGGGACTGTCCCAATTTGAGGGCTCTCTCCCTGCAGTCTCTCTGCTCACAGCTGATGTCCCGGCTCCTCCCCTCAGTGCAGTGAATAAATTAAATTAAATTAAATTAAATTTTCATCTGGTCCCAGTAACCCATCTGCTCTGGCTCACCCCAGACAGGCGAGACTCAAATGTGTGATCTCATTGTCCATAGACAGCAGCTCTACCTATTGAGCTACTGGCCATAATGTAAGACATAGGAAGATTTGATAATCTTGACCTCTATATTGCAGTAGAGAAACCAGAAGCAGTTACATAGATAATAGATAGAGGGATAGATAGATAATAGATAGAGGGATAGACAGATAATAGATAGGAGAGAGATAGACAGATAATAGATAGGAGAGGGATAGACAGATAATAGAGGGATAGACAGATTATATATAGATACAGTGCCTACAAGTAGTATTCAACCCCCTGCTGATTTAGCAGGTTTACACATTCGGAATTAACTTGGCATTGTGACATTTGGACTGTAGATCAGCCTGGAAGTGTGAAATGCACTGCAGCAAAAAAGAATGTTATTTCTTTTTTTATTTATTTTTTTTTTTTTAATTGTGAAAAGTTCATTCAGAGGGTCATTTATTATTCAACCCCTCAATCCACCAGAATTCTGTTTGGTTCCCCTAAAGTATTAAGAAGTATTTCAGGCACAAAGAACAATGAACTTCACATGTTTCGATTGATTATCTATTTTTCCAGCCTTTTCTGACTAATTAAGACCCTCCCCAAACTTGTGAACAGCACTCATACATGGTCAACATGGGAAAGACAAAGGAGCATTCCAAGGCCATCAGAGATAAGATCGTGGAGGGTCACAAGGCTGGCAAGGGGTACAAAACCCTTTCCAAGGAGTTGGGCCTACCTGTCTCCACTGTTGGGAGCATCATCCGGAAGTGGAAGGCTTATGGAACTACTGTTAGCCTTCCACAGCCTGGACAGCCTTTAAAAGTTTCCACCCGTGCCGAGGCCAGGCTTGTCCGAAGAGTCAAGGCTAACCCAAGGACAACAAGGAAGGAGCTCCGGGAAGATCTCATGACAGTGGGGACATTGGTTTCAGTCAATACCATAAGTAACGTACTCCACCGCAATGGTCTCCGTTCCAGACGAGCACGTAAGGTACCTTTTACTTTCAAAGCGTCATGTCAAGGCTCGTCTACAGTTTGCTCATGATCACTTGGAGGACTCTGAGACAGACTGGTTCAAGGTTCTCTGGTCTGATGAGACCAAGATCGAGATCTTAGGTGCCAACCACACACGTGATGTTTGGAGACTGGATAGCACTGCATACGACCCCAAGAATACCATCCCTACTGTCAAGCATGGTGGTGGCAGCATCATGCTGTGGGGCTGTTTCTCTGCCAAGGGGCCTGGCCATCTGGTCCGCATCCATGGGAAGATGGATAGCACGGCCTACCTGGAGATTTTGGCCAAGAACCTCCGCTCCTCCATCAAGGATCTTAAGATGTCGTCATTTCATCTTCCAACAAGACAACGACCCAAAGCACACAGCCAAGATAACCAAGGCCTGGTTCAAGAGGGAAAAAATCAAGGTATTGCAGTGGCCTAGTCAGTCTCCTGACCTTAACCAAATTGAAAACTTGTGGAAGGAGCTCAAGATTAAAGTCCACATGAGACACCCAAAGAACCTAGATAAGTTGGAGAAGATCTGCATGGAGGAGTGGGCCAAGATAACTCCAGAGACCTGTGCCGGCCTGATCAGGTCTTATAAAAGACGATTATTAGCTGTAATTGCAAACAAGGGTTATTTCACAAAATATTAAACCTAGGGGTTGAATAATAATTTACCCACACTTTTATGTTGAAAATGTATTAAAATTTAACTGAGCAACATAACTTGTTGGTTTGTAAGATTTATGCATCCGTTAATAAATCCTGCTCTTGTTTGAAGTTTGCAGGCTCTAACTTATTTGCATCTTATCAAACTTGCTAAATCTGCAGGGGGTTGAATACTACTTGTAGGCACTGTATATAATAGACATATGTAATAAATAACAGATAGTAGATGATAAATAATAGAGGGCTAGATAATATATAGATAATAGGTAGAGATGTAATAAATAGATAGATAATAGATATATGATAGATGGATAGATACAGTATAATAGATAGAGACATTGCATTTCTGTGTAGATGAAGGTAACAATCAGATGAATGAGGAGCAAGGTGTATATTAGATTGTAAGCTCCTAGGAGCAGGGTATATTAGATTGTAAGCTCCAAGGTGCAGGGTATATTAGATTGAAAGCTCCTAGGAGCAGGGTGTATATTAGATTGTAAGCTCCAAACAGCAGGATATATTAGATTGTAAGCTCCTAGGAGCGTATATTATATTGTAAGCTCCTAGGATCAGGGTGTATAAAAGATTGTAAGCTTCTAGGAGCGGAGTATAATAGCTTGTAAGCTCCAAAGAGCAATGTGTATTAGATTGTAAGCTACTAGGAGCAGGGTAAATTAGATTGTAAGCTCCAAGTAGCAGGGTATATTAAGTTGTAAGCTCCTAGGAGCAGGGTGTATTAGATTGTAAGCTCCTAGGAGCAGGGTGTATTAGATTGTGAGCTCCAAGGAGCAGGGTATATTAGATTGTAAGCTCCAAGGAGCAGGGTATATTAGATTGTAAGCTCATAGGAGCAGGGTGTAATAGATTGTGAGCTCCTGGAGCAGGGTGTATATTAGATTGTAAGATCCTAGGAGCAGGGTATATTAGATTGCAAGCTCATAGGAGCAGGGTATATTAGATTGTAAGCTCCTAGGAGCAGGGTATATTAGATTGTAAGCTCTTAGGAGCAGGGAGTATTAGATTGTAAGCTCTTAGGAGCAGGGAGTTTTAGATTGTAAGCTCCATGGAGCAGGGTATATTAGATTGTAAGCTCCAAGGAGCAGGGTGTAATAGATTGTAAGCTCCAAGGAGCAGGGTATATTAGATTGTAAGCTCTTAGGAGCAGGGTGTATTAGATTGTAAGCTCTTAGGAGCAGGGTATATTAGATTGTAAGCTCCATGGAGCAGGGTGTATTAGATTGTAAGCTCCAAGGAGCAGGGTGTATTAGATTGTAAGCTCCAAGGAGCAGGGCGTATTAGATTGTAAGCTCTTAGGAGCAGGGAGTATTAGATTGTAAGCTCCAAGGAGCAGGGTATATTAGATTGTAAGCTCCAAGGAGCAGGGTATAATAGATTGTAAGCTCTTAGGAGCAGGGTGTATTAGATTGTAAGCTCTTAGGAGCAGGGTGTATTAGATTGTAAGCTCCAAGAAGCAGGGTGTATTAGATTGTAAGCTCATAGGAGCAGGGTGTATTAGATTGTAAGCTCCAAAGAGCAGGGTGTATTAGATTGTAAGCTCTTAGGAGCAGGGTGTATTAGATTGTAAGCTCCAAGGAGCAGGGCATATTAGATTGTAAGCTCCAAGGAGCAGGGCGTATTAGATTGTAAGCTCTTAGGAGCAGGGTATATTAGATTGTAAGCTCCAAGGAGCAGGGCGTATTAGATTGTAAGCTCTTAGGAGCAGGGTGTATTAGATTGTAAGCTCCAAGAAGCAAGGTGTATTACATTGTAAGTTCTTAGGAGCAGGGTGTATTAGATTGTAAGCTCCAAGGAGCAGGGTGTATTAGATTGTAAGCTCTTAGGAGCAGGGTGTATTAGATTGTAACCTCTTAGGAGCAGGGTATATTAGATTGTAAGCTCTTAGGAGCAGGGAGTATTAGATTGTAAGCTCTTAGGAGCAGGGAGTATTAGATTGTAAGCTCTTAGGAGCAGGGTATATTAGATTGTAAGCTCTTAGGAGCAGGGTGTATTAGAATGTAAGCTCTTAGGAGCAGGGAATATTAGATTGTAAGTTCTTAGGAGCAGGGTGTATTTGATTGTAAGTTCTTAGGAGCAGGGTGTATTAGATTGTAAACTCTTAGGGGCAGGGTGTATTAGATTGTAAGCTCTTAGGAGCAGGGTGTATTAGATTATAAGCTCCAAGGAGCACGGTGTATTAGATTGTAAGCTCCATGGAGCAGGGAGTATTAGATTGCAAGCTCCTAGGAGCAGGGTGTATTAGATTGTAAGCTCTTAGGAGCAGGGTGTATTAGATTGTAAGCTCTTAGGAGCAGGGTGTATTAGATTGTAAGCTCCAAGGAGCAGGGTGTATTAGATTGTAAGCTCCTAGGAACAGGGTATATTAGATTGTAAGCTCTTAGGAGCAGGGAGTATTAGATTGTAAGCTCCAAGGAGCAGGGAGTATTAGATTGTAAGCTCCAAGGAGCAGGGTGTATTAGATTGTAAGCTCCAAGGAGCAGGGAGTATTAGATTGTAAGCTCTTAGGAGCAGGGCGTATTAGATTGTAAGCTCCAAGCAGCAGGGTGTATTAGATTGTAAGCACTTAAGAGCAGGGTGTATTAGATTGTAAGCTCTTAGGAGCAGGGTGTATTAGATTGTAAGCTCTTAGGAGCAGGGTGTATTAGATTGTAAGCTCCAAGGAGCAGGGTGTATTAGATTGTAAGCTCTTAGGAGCAGGGTATATTAGATTGTAAGCTCCAAGGAGCAGGGCGTATTAGATTGTAAGCTCTTAGGAGCAGGGTTTATTAGATTGTAAGCTCTTAGGAGCAGAGTGTATTAGATTGTAAGCTCTTAGGAGCAGGGTGTATTAGATTGTAAGCTCTTAGGAGCAGGGTGTATTAGATTGTAAGCTCCAAGAAGCAGGGTGTATTGGATTGTAAGCTCTTAGGAGCAGGGTGTATTAGATTGTAAGCTCCAAGGAGCAGGGTGTATTAGATTGTAAGCTCCAAGGAGCAGGGTGTATTAGATTGTAAGCTCTTAGGAGCAGGGTGTATTAGATTGTAAGCTCCAAGGAGCAGGGCGTATTAGATTGTAAGCTCCAAGGAGCAGGGCGTATTAGATTGTAAGCTCTTAGGAGCAGGGAGTATTAGATTGTAAGCTCCAAAGAGCAGGGCGTATTAGATTGTAAGCTCTTAGGAGCAGGGTATATTAGATTGTAAGCTCCAAGGAGCAGGGCGTATTAGATTGTAAGCTCTTAGGAGCAGGGTGTATTAGATTGTAAGCTCCAAGGAGCAGGGTGTATTAGATTGTAAGCTCTTAGGAGCAGGGTGTATTAGATTGTAAGCTCTTAGGAGCAGGGTATATTAGATTGTAAGCTCCAAGGAGCAGGGCGTATTAGATTGTAAGCTCCAAGGAGCAGGGCGTATTAGATTGTAAGCTCCAAGGAGCAGGGTGTATTAGATTGTAAGCTCTTAGGAGCAGGGTGTATTAGATTGTAAGCTCTTAGGAGCAGGGTGTATTAGATTGAAAGCTCTTAGGAGCAGGGTGTATTAGATTGTAAGCTCCAAGGAGCAGGGTATATTAGATTGTAAGCTCTTAGGAGCAGGGTATATTAGATTGTAAGCTCTTAGGAGCAGGGTGTATTAGATTGTAAGCTCCAAGGAGCAGGGTATATTAGATTGTAAGCTCTTAGGAGCAGGGAGTATTAGATTGTAAGCTCCAAGGAGCAGGGCGTATTAGATTGTAAGCTCCAAGGAGCAGGGTATATTAGATTGTAAGCTCTTAGGAGCAGGGTGTATTAGATTGTAAGCTCCAAGAAGCAGGGTGTATTAGATTGTAAGCTCTTAGGAGCAGGGTGTATTAGATTGTAAGCTCCAAGAAGCAGGGTGTATTAGATTGTAAGCTCTTAGGAGCAGGGTGTATTAGATTGTAACCTCCAAGAAGCAGGGTGTATTAGATTGTAAGCTCTTAGGAGCAGGGCGTATTAGATTGTAAGCTCCAAGGAGCAGGGTGTATTAGATTGTAAGCTCCAAGGAGCAGGGTGTATTAGATTGTAAGCTCTTAGGAGCAGGGTGTATTAGATTGTAAGCTCCAAGGAGCAGGGCGTATTAGATTGTAAGCTCCAAGGAGCAGGGCGTATTAGATTGTAAGCTCTTAGGAGCAGGGAGTATTAGATTGTAAGCTCCAAAGAGCAGGGCGTATTAGATTGTAAGCTCTTAGGAGCAGGGTATATTAGATTGTAAGCTCCAAGGAGCAGGGTGTATTAGATTGTAAGCTCTTAGGAGCAGGGCGTATTAGATTGTAAGCTCCAAGGAGCAGGGTGTATTAGATTGTAAGCTCTTAGGAGCAGGGTGTATTAGATTGTAAGCTCTTAGGAGCAGGGTGTATTAGATTGAAAGCTCTTAGGAGCAGGGTGTATTAGATTGTAAGCTCCAAGGAGCAGGGTATATTAGATTGTAAGCTCTTAGGAGCAGGGTATATTAGATTGTAAGCTCTTAGGAGCAGGGTGTATTAGATTGTAAGCTCCAAGGAGCAGGGTATATTAGATTGTAAGCTCTTAGGAGCAGGGAGTATTAGATTGTAAGCTCCAAGGAGCAGGGCGTATTAGATTGTAAGCTCCAAGGAGCAGGGTATATTAGATTGTAAGCTCTTAGGAGCAGGGTGTATTAGATTGTAAGCTCCAAGAAGCAGGGTGTATTAGATTGTAAGCTCTTAGGAGCAGGGTGTATTAGATTGTAAGCTCCAAGAAGCAGGGTGTATTAGATTGTAAGCTCTTAGGAGCAGGGTGTATTAGATTGTAACCTCCAAGAAGCAGGGTGTATTAGATTGTAAGCTCTTAGGAGCAGGGCGTATTAGATTGTAAGCTCCAAGGAGCAGGGTATATTAGATTGTAAGCTCTTAGGAGCAGGGAGTATTAGATTGTAAGCTCCAAGGAGCAGGGCGTATTAGATTGTAAGCTCCAAGGAGCAGGGCGTATTAGATTGTAAGCTCTTAGGAGCAGGGAGTATTAGATTGTAAGCTCCAAAGAGCAGGGCGTATTAGATTGTAAGCTCTTAGGAGCAGGGTATATTAGATTGTAAGCTCCAAGGAGCAGGGCGTATTAGATTGTAAGCTCTTAGGAGCAGGGTGTATTAGATTGTAAGCTCCAAGGAGCAGGGTGTATTAGATTGTAAGCTCTTAGGAGCAGGGTGTATTAGATTGTAAGCTCTTAGGAGCAGGGTATATTAGATTGTAAGCTCCAAGGAGCAGGGCGTATTAGATTGTAAGCTCCAAGGAGCAGGGCGTATTAGATTGTAAGCTCTTAGGAGCAGGAAGTATTAGATTGTAAGCTCCAAGGAGCAGGGTGTATTAGATTGTAAGCTCTTAGGAGCAGGGTGTATTAGATTGTAAGCTCCTAGGAGCAGGGTGTATTAGATTGTAAGCTCTTAGGAGCAGGGTGTATTAGATTGTAAGCTCCTAGGAGCAGGGTGTATTAGATTGTAAGTTCTTAGGAGCAGGGTGTATTAGATTGTAAGCTCTTAGGAGCAGGGTATATTAGATTGTAAGCTCTTAGGAGCAGGGCGTATTAGATTGTAAGCTTTTAGAAGCAGGGAGTATTAGATTGTAAGCTCCAAGGAGCAGGGCGTATTAGATTGTAAGCTCTTAGGAGCAGGGTATATTAGATTGTAAGCTCTTAGGAGCAGGGAGTATTAGATTGTAAGCTCCAAGGAGCAGGGCGTATTAGATTGTAAGCTCTTAGGAGCAGGGTGTATTAGATTGTAAGCTCCTAGGAGGAGGAGGAGGAGGGTATATTAGATTGTAAGCTCTTAGGAGCAGGGTGTATTAGATTGTAAGCTCTTAGGAGCAGGGTGTATTAGATTGTAAGCTCTTAGGAGCAGGGTATATTAGATTGTAAGCTCCAAGGAGCAGGGTATATTAGATTGTAAGCTCTTTGGAGCAGGGTGTATTAGATTGTAAGCTCTTAGGAGCAGGGTGTATTAGATTGTAAGCTCTTAGGAGCAGGGCGTATTAGATTGTAAGCTTTTAGGAGCAGGGTATATTAGATTGTAAGCTCTTAGGAGCAGGGCGTATTAGATTGTAAGCTCTTAGGAGCAGGGAGTATTAGATTGTAAGCTCCAAGGAGCAGGGCGTATTAGATTGTAAGCTCTTAGGAGCAGGGTGTATTAGATTGTAAGCTCCTAGGAGCAGGGTGTATTAGATTGTAAGCTCTTAGCAGCAGGGTATATTAGATTGTAAGCTCTTAGGAGCAGGGTGTATTAGATTGTAAGCTCTTAGGAGCAGGGAGTATTAGATTGTAAGCTCTTAGGAGCAGGGTATATTAGATTGTAAGCTCCTAGGAGCAGGGTGTATTAGATTGTAAGCTCTTAGGAGCAGGGCGTAATAGATTGTAAGCTCCAAGGAGCAGGGTGTATTAGATTGTAAGCTCTTAGGAGCAGGGTGTATTAGATTGTAAGCTCCGAGGAGCAGGGCGTATTAGATTGTAAGCTCCGAGGAGCAGGGTGTATTAGATTGTAAGCTCCGAGGAGCAGGGTATATTAGATTGTAAGCTCTTAGGAGCAGGGTGTATTAGATTGTAAGCTCCAAGGAGCAGGGTATATTAGATTGTAAGCTCTTAGGAGCAGGGTGTATTAGATTGTAAGCTCCAAGGAGCAGGGCGTATTAGATTGTAAGCTCTTAGGAGCAGGGTGTATTAGATTGTAAGCTCTTAGGAGCAGAGTGTATTAGATTGTAAGCTCTTAGGAGCAGGGTGTATTAGATTGTAAGCTCCAAGGAGCAGGGCGTATTAGATTGTAAGCTCTTAGGAGCAGGGTGTATTAGATTGTAAGCTCTTAGGAGCAGGGTGTATTAGATTGTAAGCTCCAAGGAGCAGGGTATATTAGATTGTAAGCTCTTAGGAGCAGGGTGTATTAGATTGTAAGCTCCAAGGAGCAGGGCGTATTAGATTGTAAGCTCTTAGGAGCAGGGTGTATTAGATTGTAAGCTCCTAGGAGCAGGGTATATTAGATTGTAAGCTCTTAGGAGCAGGGAGTATTAGATTGTAAGCTCCTAGGAGCAGGGTATATTAGATTGTAAGCTCTTAGGAGCAGGGTGTATTGGATTGTAAGCTCTTAGGAGCAGGGTGTATTAGATTGTAAGCTCCAAGGAGCAGGGTGTATTAGATTTGTAAGCTCCAAGGAGCAGGGTGTATTAGATTGTAAGCTCTTAGGAGCAGGGTGTATTAGATTGTAAGCTCTTAGGAGCAGGGCGTATTAGATTGTAAGCTCTTAGGAGCAGGGTGTATTAGATTGTAAGCTCCAAGGAGCAGGGTGTATTAGATTGTAAGCTCCAAGAAGCAGGGAGTATTAGATTGTAAGCTCTTAGGAGCAGAGCGTATTAGATTGTAAGCTCTTAGGAGCAGGGAGTATTAGATTGTAAGCTCTTAGGAGCAGGGTGTATTAGATTGTAAGCTCTTAGGAGCAGGGAGTATTAGATTGTAAGCTCCAAGGAGCAGGGTGTATTAGATTGTAAGCTCCAAGGAGCAGGGCGTATTAGATTGTAAGTTCCAAGGAGCAGGGTGTATTAGATTGTAAGCCCCTAGGAGCAGGGTATATTAGATTGTAAGCTCTTAGGAGCAGGGTGTATTAGATTGTAAGCTCCTAGGAGCGGGGTGTATTAGATTGTAGGCTCTTAGGAGCAGGGTGTATTAGATTGTAAGCTCCTAGGAGCAGGGTATATTAGATTGTAAGCTCTTAGGAGCAGGGTGTATTAGATTGTAAGCTCCTAGGAGCAGGGTGTATTAGATTGTAAGCTCTTAGGAGCAGGGTGTATTAGATTGTAAGCTCTTAGGAGCAGGGCATATTAGATTGTAAGCTCCTAGGAGCAGGGTATTAGATTGTAAGCTCTTAGGAGCAGGGTGTATTAGATTGTAAGCTCCTAGGAGCAGGGTGTATTAGATTGTAAGCTCTTAGGAGCAGGGCGTATTAGATTGTAAGCTCCAAGGAGCAGGGAGTATTAGATTGTAAGCTCTTAGGAGCAGGGCGTATTAGATTGTAAGCTCTTAGGAGCAGGGTGTATTAGATTGTAAGCTCCTAGGAGCAGGGTATATTAGATTGTAAGCTCTTAGGAGCAGGGAGTATTAGATTGTAAGCTCCTAGGAGCAGGGTGTATTAGATTGTAAGCTCCTAGGAGCAGGGTGTATTAGATTGTAAGCTCTTAGGAGCAGGGCGTAATAGATTGTAAGCTCCAAGGAGCAGGGTGTATTAGATTGTAAGCTCTTAGGAGCAGGGTGTATTAGATTGTAAGCTCCGAGGAGCAGGGCGTATTAGATTGTAAGCTCCGAGGAGCAGGGTGTATTAGATTGTAAGCTCCAAGGAGCAGGGTATATTAGATTGTAAGCTCTTAGGAGCAGGGTGTATTAGATTGTAAGCTCCAAGGAGCAGGGCGTATTAGATTGTAAGCTCTTAGGAGCAGGGTGTATTAGATTGTAAGCTCTTAGGAGCAGGGTGTATTAGATTGTAAGCTCCAAGGAGCAGGGTATATTAGATTGTAAGCTCTTAGGAGCAGGGTGTATTAGATTGTAAGCTCCAAGGAGCAGGGTATATTAGATTGTAAGCTCTTAGGAGCAGGGTGTATTAGATTGTAAGCTCCAAGGAGCAGGGCGTATTAGATTGTAAGCTCTTAGGAGCAGGGTCTATTAGATTGTAAGCTCAAAGGAGCAGGGCGTATTAGATTGTAAGCTCTTAGGAGCAGGGCATATTAGATTGTAAGCTCCAAGGAGCAGGGCGTATTAGATTGTAAGCTCCAAGGAGCAGGGTATATTAGATTGTAAGCTCTTAGGAGCAGGGTGTATTAGATTGTAAGCTCCAAGGAGCAGGGCATATTAGATTGTAAGCTCTTAGGAGCAGGGTGTATTAGATTGTAAGCTCCAAGGAGCAGGGCGTATTAGATTGTAAGCTCCAAGGAGCAGGGCGTATTAGATTGTAAGCTCTTAGGAGCAGGGTGTATTAGATTGTAAGCTCCAAGGAGCAGGGTATATTAGATTGTAAGCTCTTAAGAGCAGGGTGTATTAGATTGTAAGCTCCAAGGAGCAGGGCGTATTAGATTGTAAGCTCTTAGGAGCAGGGTGTATTAGATTGTAAGCTCCTAGGAGCAGGGTATATTAGATTGTAAGCTCTTAGGAGCAGGGAGTATTAGATTGTAAGCTCCTAGGAGCAGGGTATATTAGAATGTAAGCTCTTAGGAGCAGGGAGTATTAGATTGTAAGCTCCAAGGAGCAGGGCGTATTAGATTGTAAGCTCTTAGGAGCAGGGTGTATTAGATTGTAAACTCCGAGGAGCAGGGTGTATTAGATTGTAAGCTCTTAGGAGCAGGGTATATTAGATTGTAAGCTCTTAGGAGCAGGGTGTATTAGATTGTAAGCTCTTAGGAGCAGGGAGTATTAGATTGTAAGCTCTTAGGAGCAGGGTATATTAGATTGTAAGCTCCTAGGAGCAGGGTGTATTAGATTGTAAGCTCTTAGGAGCAGGGCGTAATAGATTGTAAGCTCCAAGGAGCAGGGTGTATTAGATTGTAAGCTCTTAGGAGCAGGGTGTATTAGATTGTAAGCTCCAAGGAGCAGGGCGTATTAGATTGTAAGCTCTTAGGAGCAGGGCATATTAGATTGTAAGCTCCAAGGAGCAGGGCGTATTAGATTGTAAGCTCCAAGGAGCAGGGTATATTAGATTGTAAGCTCTTAGGAGCAGGGTGTATTAGATTGTAAGCTCCAAGGAGCAGGGCATATTAGATTGTAAGCTCTTAGGAGCAGGGTGTATTAGATTGTAAGCTCCAAGGAGCAGGGCGTATTAGATTGTAAGCTCCAAGGAGCAGGGCGTATTAGATTGTAAGCTCTTAGGAGCAGGGTGTATTAGATTGTAAGCTCCAAGGAGCAGGGTATATTAGATTGTAAGCTCTAAAGAGCAGGGTGTATTAGATTGTAAGCTCCAAGGAGCAGGGCGTATTAGATTGTAAGCTCTTAGGAGCAGGGTGTATTAGATTGTAAGCTCCTAGGAGCAGGGTATATTAGATTGTAAGCTCTTAGGAGCAGGGAGTATTAGATTGTAAGCTCCTAGGAGCAGGGTATATTAGATTGTAAGCTCTTAGGAGCAGGGAGTATTAGATTGTAAGCTCCAAGGAGCAGGGCGTATTAGATTGTAACCTCTTAGGAGCAGGGTGTATTAGATTGTAAGCTCCTAGGAGCAGGGTGTATTAGATTGTAAGCTCTTAGGAGCAGGGTATATTAGATTGTAAGCTTTTAGGAGCAGGGTGTATTAGATTGTAAGCTCTTAGGAGCAGGGAGTATTAGATTGTAAGCTCTTAGGAGCAGGGTATATTAGATTGTAAGCTCCTAGGAGCAGGGTGTATTAGATTGTAAGCTCTTAGGAGCAGGGCGTAATAGATTGTAAGCTCCAAGGAGCAGGGTGTATTAGATTGTAAGCTCTTAGGAGCAGGGTGTATTAGATTGTAAGCTCCAAGGAGCAGGGCGTATTAGATTGTAAGCTCCGAGGAGCAGGGTGTATTAGATTGTAAGCTCCGAGGAGCAGGGTATATTAGATTGTAAGCTCTTAGGAGCAGGGTGTATTAGATTGTAAGCTCCAAGGAGCAGGGCGTATTAGATTGTAAGCTCTTAGGAGCAGGGTGTATTAGATTGTAAGCTCTTAGGAGCAGGGTGTATTAGATTGTAAGCTCTTAGGAGCAGGGTGTATTAGATTGTAAGCTCCAAGGAGCAGGGCGTATTAGATTGTAAGCTCTTAGGAGCAGGGAGTATTAGATTGTAAGCTCTTAGGAGCAGGGTATATTAGATTGTAAGCTCCTAGGAGCAGGGTGTATTAGATTGTAAGCTCTTAGGAGCAGGGCGTAATAGATTGTAAGCTCCAAGGAGCAGGGTGTATTAGATTGTAAGCTCTTAGGAGCAGGGTGTATTAGATTGTAAGCTCCAAGGAGCAGGGCGTATTAGATTGTAAGCTCTTAGGAGCAGGGCATATTAGATTGTAAGCTCCAAGGAGCAGGGCGTATTAGATTGTAAGCTCCAAGGAGCAGGGTATATTAGATTGTAAGCTCTTAGGAGCAGGGTGTATTAGATTGTAAGCTCCAAGGAGCAGGGCATATTAGATTGTAAGCTCTTAGGAGCAGGGTGTATTAGATTGTAAGCTCCAAGGAGCAGGTCGTATTAGATTGTAAGCTCCAAGGAGCAGGGCGTATTAGATTGTAAGCTCTTAGGAGCAGGGTGTATTAGATTGTAAGCTCCAAGGAGCAGGGTATATTAGATTGTAAGCTCTAAAGAGCAGGGTGTATTAGATTGTAAGCTCCAAGGAGCAGGGCGTATTAGATTGTAAGCTCTTAGGAGCAGGGTGTATTAGATTGTAAGCTCCTAGGAGCAGGGTATATTAGATTGTAAGCTCTTAGGAGCAGGGAGTATTAGATTGTAAGCTCCTAGGAGCAGGGTATATTAGATTGTAAGCTCTTAGGAGCAGGGAGTATTAGATTGTAAGCTCCAAGGAGCAGGGCGTATTAGATTGTAAGCTCTTAGGAGCAGGGTGTATTAGATTGTAAGCTCCTAGGAGCAGGGTGTATTAGATTGTAAGCTCTTAGGAGCAGGGTATATTAGATTGTAAGCTTTTAGGAGCAGGGTGTATTAGATTGTAAGCTCTTAGGAGCAGGGAGTATTAGATTGTAAGCTCTTAGGAGCAGGGTATATTAGATTGTAAGCTCCTAGGAGCAGGGTGTATTAGATTGTAAGCTCTTAGGAGCAGGGCGTAATAGATTGTAAGCTCCAAGGAGCAGGGTGTATTAGATTGTAAGCTCTTAGGAGCAGGGTGTATTAGATTGTAAGCTCCAAGGAGCAGGGCGTATTAGATTGTAAGCTCCGAGGAGCAGGGTGTATTAGATTGTAAGCTCCGAGGAGCAGGGTATATTAGATTGTAAGCTCTTAGGAGCAGGGTGTATTAGATTGTAAGCTCCAAGGAGCAGGGCGTATTAGATTGTAAGCTCTTAGGAGCAGGGTGTATTAGATTGTAAGCTCTTAGGAGCAGGGTGTATTAGATTGTAAGCTCTTAGGAGCAGGGTGTATTAGATTGTAAGCTCCAAGGAGCAGGGCGTATTAGATTGTAAGCTCTTAGGAGCAGGGTGTATTAGATTGTAAGCTCTTAGGAGCAGGGTGTATTAGATTGTAAGCTCCAAGGAGCAGGGCGTATTAGATTGTAAGCTCTTAGGAGCAGGGTGTATTAGATTGTAAGCTCTTAGGAGCAGGGTGTTTTAGATTGTAAGCTCCAAGGAGCAGGGTATATTAGATTGTAAGCTCTTAGGAGCAGGGTGTATTAGATTGTAAGCTCCAAGGAGCAGGGTATATTAGATTGTAAGCTCTTAGGAGCAGGGTGTATTAGATTGTAAGCTCCAAGGAGCAGGGCGTATTAGATTGTAAGCTCTTAGGAGCAGGGTGTATTAGATTGTAAGCTCCAAGGAGCAGGGCGTATTAGATTGTAAGCTCCAAGGAGCAGGGCGTATTAGATTGTAAGCTCTTAGGAGCAGGGTGTATTAGATTGTAAGCTCCAAGGAGCAGGGCATATTAGATTGTAAGCTCTTAGGAGCAGGGTGTATTAGATTGTAAGCTCCATGGAGCAGGGTGTATTAGATTGTAAGCTCTTAGGAGCAGGGTGTATTAGATTGTAAGCTCCTAGGAGCAGGGTATATTAGATTGTAAGCTCTTAGGAGCAGGGAGTATTAGATTGTAAGCTCCTAGGAGCAGGGTATATTAGATTGTAAGCTCTTAGGAGCAGGGTGTATTGGATTGTAAGCTCTTAGGAGCAGGGTGTATTAGATTGTAAGCTCCAAGGAGCAGGGTGTATTAGATTGTAAGCTCCAAGAAGCAGGGCATATTAGATTGTAAGCTCTTAGGAGCAGGGTGTATTAGATTGTAAGCTCCAAGGAGCAGGGTATATTAGATTGTAAGCTCTTAAGAGCAGGGTGTATTAGATTGTAAGCTCCAAGGAGCAGGGTGTATTAGATTGTAAGCTCCAAGGAGCAGGGTGTATTAGATTGTAAGCTCTTAGGAGCAGGGTGTATTAGATTGTAAGCTCTTAGGAGCAGGGCGTATTAGATTGTAAGCTCTTAGGAGCAGGGTGTATTAGATTGTAAGCTCCAAGGAGCAGGGTGTATTAGATTGTAAGCTCCAAGAAGCAGGGAGTATTAGATTGTAAGTTCTTAGGAGCAGGGTGCATTAGATTGTAAGCTCCAAGAAGCAGGGAGTATTAGATTGTAAGCTCCTAGGAGCAGGGTATATTAGATTGTAAGCTCTTAGGAGCAGGGAGTATTAGATTGTAAGCTCCTAGGAGCAGGGTGTATTAGATTGTAAGCTCCTAGGAGCAGGGTGTATTAGATTGTAAGCTCTTAGGAGCAGGGCGTAATAGATTGTAAGCTCCAAGGAGCAGGGTGTATTAGATTGTAAGCTCTTAGGAGCAGGGTGTATTAGATTGTAAGCTCCGAGGAGCAGGGCGTATTAGATTGTAAGCTCCGAGGAGCAGGGTGTATTAGATTGTAAGCTCCAAGGAGCAGGGTATATTAGATTGTAAGCTCTTAGGAGCAGGGTGTATTAGATTGTAAGCTCCAAGGAGCAGGGCGTATTAGATTGTAAGCTCTTAGGAGCAGGGTGTATTAGATTGTAAGCTCTTAGGAGCAGGGTGTATTAGATTGTAAGCTCCAAGGAGCAGGGTATATTAGATTGTAAGCTCTTAGGAGCAGGGTGTATTAGATTGTAAGCTCCAAGGAGCAGGGTATATTAGATTGTAAGCTCTTAGGAGCAGGGTGTATTAGATTGTAAGCTCCAAGGAGCAGGGCGTATTAGATTGTAAGCTCTTAGGAGCAGGGTCTATTAGATTGTAAGCTCCAAGGAGCAGGGCGTATTAGATTGTAAGCTCTTAGGAGCAGGGCATATTAGATTGTAAGCTCCAAGGAGCAGGGCGTATTAGATTGTAAGCTCCAAGGAGCAGGGTATATTAGATTGTAAGCTCTTAGGAGCAGGGTGTATTAGATTGTAAGCTCCAAGGAGCAGGGCATATTAGATTGTAAGCTCTTAGGAGCAGGGTGTATTAGATTGTAAGCTCCAAGGAGCAGGGCGTATTAGATTGTAAGCTCCAAGGAGCAGGGCGTATTAGATTGTAAGCTCTTAGGAGCAGGGTGTATTAGATTGTAAGCTCCAAGGAGCAGGGTATATTAGATTGTAAGCTCTTAAGAGCAGGGTGTATTAGATTGTAAGCTCCAAGGAGCAGGGCGTATTAGATTGTAAGCTCTTAGGAGCAGGGTGTATTAGATTTTAAGCTCCTAGGAGCAGGGTATATTAGATTGTAAGCTCTTAGGAGCAGGGAGTATTAGATTGTAAGCTCCTAGGAGCAGGGTATATTAGAATGTAAGCTCTTAGGAGCAGGGAGTATTAGATTGTAAGCTCCAAGGAGCAGGGCGTATTAGATTGTAAGCTCTTAGGAGCAGGGTGTATTAGATTGTAAGCTCCGAGGAGCAGGGTGTATTAGATTGTAAGCTCTTAGGAGCAGGGTATATTAGATTGTAAGCTCTTAGGAGCAGGGTGTATTAGATTGTAAGCTCTTAGGAGCGGGAGTATTAGATTGTAAGCTCTTAGGAGCAGGGTATATTAGATTGTAAGCTCCTAGGAGCAGGGTGTATTAGATTGTAAGCTCTTAGGAGCAGGGCGTAATAGATTGTAAGCTCCAAGGAGCAGGGTGTATTAGATTGTAAGCTCTTAGGAGCAGGGTGTATTAGATTGTAAGCTCCAAGGAGCAGGGCGTATTAGATTGTAAGCTCTTAGGAGCAGGGCATATTAGATTGTAAGCTCCAAGGAGCAGGGCGTATTAGATTGTAAGCTCCAAGGAGCAGGGTATATTAGATTGTAAGCTCTTAGGAGCAGGGTGTATTAGATTGTAAGCTCCAAGGAGCAGGGCATATTAGATTGTAAGCTCTTAGGAGCAGGGTGTATTAGATTGTAAGCTCCAAGGAGCAGGGCGTATTAGATTGTAAGCTCCAAGGAGCAGGGCGTATTAGATTGTAAGCTCTTAGGAGCAGGGTGTATTAGATTGTAAGCTCCAAGGAGCAGGGTATATTAGATTGTAAGCTCTTAAGAGCAGGGTGTATTAGATTGTAAGCTCCAAGGAGCAGGGCGTATTAGATTGTAAGCTCTTAGGAGCAGGGTGTATTAGATTGTAAGCTCCTAGGAGCAGGGTATATTAGATTGTAAGCTCTTAGGAGCAGGGAGTATTAGATTGTAAGCTCCTAGGAGCAGGGTATATTAGATTGTAAGCTCTTAGGAGCAGGGAGTATTAGATTGTAAGCTCCAAGGAGCAGGGCGTATTAGATTGTAAGCTCTTAGGAGCAGGGTGTATTAGATTGTAAGCTCCTAGGAGCAGGGTGTATTAGATTGTAAGCTCTTAGGAGCAGGGTATATTAGATTGTAAGCTTTTAGGAGCAGGGTGTATTAGATTGTAAGCTCTTAGGAGCAGGGAGTATTAGATTGTAAGCTCTTAGGAGCAGGGTATATTAGATTGTAAGCTCCTAGGAGCAGGGTGTATTAGATTGTAAGCTCTTAGGAGCAGGGCGTAATAGATTGTAAGCTCCAAGGAGCAGGGTGTATTAGATTGTAAGCTCTTAGGAGCAGGGTGTATTAGATTGTAAGCTCCAAGGAGCAGGGCGTATTAGATTGTAAGCTCCGAGGAGCAGGGTGTATTAGATTGTAAGCTCCGAGGAGCAGGGTATATTAGATTGTAAGCTCTTAGGAGCAGGGTGTATTAGATTGTAAGCTCCAAGGAGCAGGGCGTATTAGATTGTAAGCTCTTAGGAGCAGGGTGTATTAGATTGTAAGCTCTTAGGAGCAGGGTGTATTAGATTGTAAGCTCTTAGGAGCAGGGTGTATTAGATTGTAAGCTCCAAGGAGCAGGGCGTATTAGATTGTAAGCTCTTAGGAGCAGGGTGTATTAGATTGTAAGCTCTTAGGAGCAGGGTGTATTAGATTGTAAGCTCCAAGGAGCAGGGCGTATTAGATTGTAAGCTCTTAGGAGCAGGGTGTATTAGATTGTAAGCTCTTAGGAGCAGGGTGTTTTAGATTGTAAGCTCCAAGGAGCAGGGTATATTAGATTGTAAGCTCTTAGGAGCAGGGTGTATTAGGCTATGTGCGCACGTTGCGTACAAGCCCTGCAGAAATTTCTGCAGCGATCTGAAGAGCACATGTGCGCTTTAGATCGCTGCAGAAATGTCCGTAGTGAGCGCCGATTCCATGCGCTCTGCCTGCAGCTCCTCCCATAGACAGAGCAGGAGCTGCCGGCAAAGCGCAGGAAAGAAGTGACATGTCACTTCTTTTTGCGCAGCGCTTCGGCAGTAGCCGAAGCGCTGCGCTCTTAAACGCCACGTGCGCACGGCCCCTGCACAGTCTCCATAGACTGTGCAGGGGACGCAGGACGCATGCAGTTACGCTGCGCTACAAAGCGCAGCGTAACTGCATGTTTTTACGCGACGTGCGCACATAGCCTTAGATTGTAAGCTCCAAGGAGCAGGGTATATTAGATTGTAAGCTCTTAGGAGCAGGGTGTATTAGATTGTAAGCTCCAAGGAGCAGGGCGTATTAGATTGTAAGCTCTTAGGAGCAGGGTGTATTAGATTGTAAGCTCCAAGGAGCAGGGCGTATTAGATTGTAAGCTCCAAGGAGCAGGGCGTATTAGATTGTAAGCTCTTAGGAGCAGGGTGTATTAGATTGTAAGCTCCAAGGAGCAGGGCATATTAGATTGTAAGCTCTTAGGAGCAGGGTGTATTAGATTGTAAGCTCCATGGAGCAGGGTGTATTAGATTGTAAGCTCTTAGGAGCAGGGTGTATTAGATTGTAAGCTCCTAGGAGCAGGGTATATTAGATTGTAAGCTCTTAGGAGCAGGGAGTATTAGATTGTAAGCTCCTAGGAGCAGGGTATATTAGATTGTAAGCTCTTAGGAGCAGGGTGTATTGGATTGTAAGCTCTTAGGAGCAGGGTGTATTAGATTGTAAGCTCCAAGGAGCAGGGTGTATTAGATTGTAAGCTCCAAGAAGCAGGGCATATTAGATTGTAAGCTCTTAGGAGCAGGGTGTATTAGATTGTAAGCTCCAAGGAGCAGGGTATATTAGATTGTAAGCTCTTAAGAGCAGGGTGTATTAGATTGTAAGCTCCAAGGAGCAGGGTGTATTAGATTGTAAGCTCCAAGGAGCAGGGTGTATTAGATTGTAAGCTCTTAGGAGCAGGGTGTATTAGATTGTAAGCTCTTAGGAGCAGGGCGTATTAGATTGTAAGCTCTTAGGAGCAGGGTGTATTAGATTGTAAGCTCCAAGGAGCAGGGTGTATTAGATTGTAAGCTCCAAGAAGCAGGGAGTATTAGATTGTAAGCTCTTAGGAGCAGGGTGCATTAGATTGTAAGCTCCAAGAAGCAGGGAGTATTAGATTGTAAGCTCTTAGGAGCAGAGCGTATTAGATTGTAAGCTCTTAGGAGCAGGGAGTATTAGATTGTAAGCTCTTAGGAGCAGGGTGTATTAGATTGTAAGCTCTTAGGAGCAGGGTGTATTAGATTGTAAGCTCCAAGGAGCAGGGTGTATTAGATTGTAAGCTCCAAGGAGCAGGGTGTATTAGATTGTAAGCTCCAAGAAGCAGGGAGTATTAGATTGTAAGCTCTTAGGAGCAGAGCGTATTAGATTGTAAGCTCTTAGGAGCAGGGAGTATTAGATTGTAAGCTCCAAGGAGCAGGGTGTATTAGATTGTAAACTCTTAGGAGCAGGGTGTATTAGATTGTAAGCTCCAAGGAGCAGGGCGTATTAGATTGTAAGCTCCGAGGAGCAGGGTGTATTAGATTGTAAGCTCCGAGGAGCAGGGTATATTAGATTGTAAGCTCTTAGGAGCAGGGTGTATTAGATTGTAAGCTCCAAGGAGCAGGGCGTATTAGATTGTAAGCTCTTAGGAGCAGGGTGTATTAGATTGTAAGCTCTTAGGAGCAGGGTGTATTAGATTGTAAGCTCTTAGGAGCAGGGTGTATTAGATTGTAAGCTCCAAGGAGCAGGGCGTATTAGATTGTAAGCTCTTAGGAGCAAGGTGTATTAGATTGTAAGCTCTTAGGAGCAGGGTGTATTAGATTGTAAGCTCCAAGGAGCAGGGTATATTAGATTGTAAGCTCTTAGGAGCAGGGTGTATTAGATTGTAAGCTCCAAGGAGCAGGGCGTATTAGATTGTAAGCTCTTAGGAGCAGGGTGTATTAGATTGTAAGCTCTTAGGAGCAGGGTGTATTAGATTGTAAGCTCCAAGGAGCAGGGTATATTAGATTGTAAGCTCTTAGGAGCAGGGTGTATTAGATTGTAAGCTCCAAGGAGCAGGGTATATTAGATTGTAAGCTCTTAGGAGCAGCGTGTATTAGATTGTAAGCTCCAAGGAGCAGGGCGTATTAGATTGTAAGCTCTTAGGAGCAGGGTGTATTAGATTGTAAGCTCCAAGGAGCAGGGCGTATTAGATTGTAAGCTCCAAGGAGCAGGGCGTATTAGATTGTAAGCTCTTAGGAGCAGGGTGTATTAGATTGTAAGCTCTTAGGAGCAGGGTGTATTAGATTGTAAGCTCTTAGGAGCAGGGTGTATTAGATTGTAAGCTCCAAGGAGCAGGGCGTATTAGATTGTAAGCTCTTAGGAGCAGGGTGTATTAGATTGTAAGCTCTTAGGAGCAGGGTGTATTAGATTGTAAGCTCCAAGGAGCAGGGTATATTAGATTGTAAGCTCTTAGGAGCAGGGTGTATTAGATTGTAAGCTCCAAGGAGCAGGGCGTATTAGATTGTAAGCTCTTAGGAGCAGGGTGTATTAGATTGTAAGCTCTTAGGAGCAGGGTGTATTAGATTGTAAGCTCCAAGGAGCAGGGTATATTAGATTGTAAGCTCTTAGGAGCAGGGTGTATTAGATTGTAAGCTCCAAGGAGCAGGGTATATTAGATTGTAAGCTCTTAGGAGCAGGGTGTATTAGATTGTAAGCTCCAAGGAGCAGGGCGTATTAGATTGTAAGCTCTTAGGAGCAGGGTGTATTAGATTGTAAGCTCCAAGGAGCAGGGCGTATTAGATTGTAAGCTCCAAGGAGAAGGGCGTATTAGATTGTAAGCTCTTAGGAGCAGGGTGTATTAGATTGTAAGCTCCAAGGAGCAGGGCATATTAGATTGTAAGCTCTTAGGAGCAGGGTGTATTAGATTGTAAGCTCCAAGGAGCAGGGTGTATTAGATTGTAAGCTCCAAGAAGCAGGGAGTATTAGATTGTAAGCTCTTAGGAGCAGAGCGTATTAGATTGTAAGCTCTTAGGAGCAGGGAGTATTAGATTGTAAGCTCCAAGGAGCAGGGTGTATTAGATTGTAAGCTCTTAGGAGCAGGGTGTATTAGATTGTAAGCTCCAAGGAGCAGGGCGTATTAGATTGTAAGCTCCGAGGAGCAGGGTGTATTAGATTGTAAGCTCCGAGGAGCAGGGTATATTAGATTGTAAGCTCTTAGGAGCAGGGTGTATTAGATTGTAAGCTCCAAGGAGCAGGGCGTATTAGATTGTAAGCTCTTAGGAGCAGGGTGTATTAGATTGTAAGCTCTTAGGAGCAGGGTGTATTAGATTGTAAGCTCTTAGGAGCAGGGTGTATTAGATTGTAAGCTCCAAGGAGCAGGGCGTATTAGATTGTAAGCTCTTAGGAGCAAGGTGTATTAGATTGTAAGCTCTTAGGAGCAGGGTGTATTAGATTGTAAGCTCCAAGGAGCAGGGTATATTAGATTGTAAGCTCTTAGGAGCAGGGTGTATTAGATTGTAAGCTCCAAGGAGCAGGGCGTATTAGATTGTAAGCTCTTAGGAGCAGGGTGTATTAGATTGTAAGCTCTTAGGAGCAGGGTGTATTAGATTGTAAGCTCCAAGGAGCAGGGTATATTAGATTGTAAGCTCTTAGGAGCAGGGTGTATTAGATTGTAAGCTCCAAGGAGCAGGGTATATTAGATTGTAAGCTCTTAGGAGCAGGGTGTATTAGATTGTAAGCTCCAAGGAGCAGGGCGTATTAGATTGTAAGCTCTTAGGAGCAGGGTGTATTAGATTGTAAGCTCCAAGGAGCAGGGCGTATTAGATTGTAAGCTCCAAGGAGCAGGGCGTATTAGATTGTAAGCTCTTAGGAGCAGGGTGTATTAGATTGTAAGCTCTTAGGAGCAGGGTGTATTAGATTGTAAGCTCTTAGGAGCAGGGTGTATTAGATTGTAAGCTCCAAGGAGCAGGGCGTATTAGATTGTAAGCTCTTAGGAGCAGGGTGTATTAGATTGTAAGCTCTTAGGAGCAGGGTGTATTAGATTGTAAGCTCCAAGGAGCAGGGTATATTAGATTGTAAGCTCTTAGGAGCAGGGTGTATTAGATTGTAAGCTCCAAGGAGCAGGGCGTATTAGATTGTAAGCTCTTAGGAGCAGGGTGTATTAGATTGTAAGCTCTTAGGAGCAGGGTGTATTAGATTGTAAGCTCCAAGGAGCAGGGTATATTAGATTGTAAGCTCTTAGGAGCAGGGTGTATTAGATTGTAAGCTCCAAGGAGCAGGGTATATTAGATTGTAAGCTCTTAGGAGCAGGGTGTATTAGATTGTAAGCTCCAAGGAGCAGGGCGTATTAGATTGTAAGCTCTTAGGAGCAGGGTGTATTAGATTGTAAGCTCCAAGGAGCAGGGCGTATTAGATTGTAAGCTCCAAGGAGAAGGGCGTATTAGATTGTAAGCTCTTAGGAGCAGGGTGTATTAGATTGTAAGCTCCAAGGAGCAGGGCATATTAGATTGTAAGCTCTTAGGAGCAGGGTGTATTAGATTGTAAGCTCCATAGAGCAGGGTGTATTAGATTGTAAGCTCTTAGGAGCAGGGTGTATTAGATTGTAAGCTCCTAGGAGCAGGGTATATTAGATTGTAAGCTCTTAGGAGCAGGGAGTATTAGATTGTAAGCTCCTAGGAGCAGGGTATATTAGATTGTAAGCTCTTAGGAGCAGGGTGTATTGGATTGTAAGCTCTTAGGAGCAGGGTGTATTAGATTGTAAGCTCCAAGGAGCAGGGTGTATTAGATTGTAAGCTCCAAGGAGCAGGGTGTATTAGATTGTAAGCTCTTAGGAGCAGGGTGTATTAGATTGTAAGCTCTTAGGAGCAGGGCGTATTAGATTGTAAGCTCTTAGGAGCAGGGTGTATTAGATTGTAAGCTCCAAGGAGCAGGGTGTATTAGATTGTAAGCTCCAAGAAGCAGGGAGTATTAGATTGTAAGCTCTTAGGAGTAGGGTGTATTAGATTGTAAGCTCCAAGAAGCAGGGAGTATTAGATTGTAAGCTCTTAGGAGCAGAGCGTATTAGATTGTAAGCTCTTAGGAGCAGGGTGTATTAGATTGTAAGCTCCAAGAAGCAGGGAGTATTAGATTGTAAGCTCTTAGGAGCAGAGCGTATTAGATTGTAAGCTCTTAGGAGTAGGCTGTATTAGATTGTAAGCTCCAAGAAGCAGGGAGTATTAGATTGTAAGCTCTTAGGAGCAGGGTGTATTAGATTGTAAGCTCTTAGGAGCAGGGTGTATTAGATTGTAAGCTCCAAGGAGCAGGGCGTATTAGATTGTAAGCTCCGAGGAGCAGGGTGTATTAGATTGTAAGCTCCGAGGAGCAGGGTATATTAGATTGTAAGCTCTTAGGAGCAGGGTGTATTAGATTGTAAGCTCCAAGGAGCAGGGCGTATTAGATTGTAAGCTTTTAGGAGCAGGGTGTATTAGATTGTAAGCTCTTAGGAGCAGGGTGTATTAGATTGTAAGCTCTTAGGAGCAGGGTGTATTAGATTGTAAGCTCCAAGGAGCAGGGCGTATTAGATTGTAAGCTCTTAGGAGCAAGGTGTATTAGATTGTAAGCTCTTAGGAGCAGGGTGTATTAGATTGTAAGCTCCAAGGAGCAGGGTATATTAGATTGTAAGCTCTTAGGAGCAGGGTGTATTAGATTGTAAGCTCCAAGGAGCAGGGCGTATTAGATTGTAAGCTCTTAGGAGCAGGGTGTATTAGATTGTAAGCTCTTAGGAGCAGGGTGTATTAGATTGTAAGCTCCAAGGAGCAGGGTATATTAGATTGTAAGCTCTTAGGAGCAGGGTGTATTAGATTGTAAGCTCCAAGGAGCAGGGTATATTAGATTGTAAGCTCTTAGGAGCAGGGTGTATTAGATTGTAAGCTCCAAGGAGCAGGGCGTATTAGATTGTAAGCTCCAAGGAGCAGGGCGTATTAGATTGTAAGCTCTTAGGAGCAGGGTGTATTAGATTGTAAGCTCCAAGGAGCAGGGCATATTAGATTGTAAGCTCTTAGGAGCAGGGTGTATTAGATTGTAAGCTCCATGGAGCAGGGTGTATTAGATTGTAAGCTCTTAGGAGCAGTGTGTATTAGATTGTAAGCTCCTAGGAGCAGGGTATATTAGATTGTAAGCTCTTAGGAGCAGGGAGTATTAGATTGTAAGCTCCTAGGAGCAGGGAATATTAGATTGTAAGCTCTTAGGAGCAGGGTGTATTGGATTGTAAGCTCTTAGGAGCAGGGTGTATTAGATTGTAAGCTCCAAGGAGCAGGGCGTATTAGATTGTAAGTTCCAAGGAGCAGGGTGTATTAGATTGTAAGCCCCTAGGAGCAGGGTATATTAGATTGTAAGCTCTTAGGAGCAGGGTGTATTAGATTGTAAGCTCCTAGGAGCGGGGTGTATTAGATTGTAGGCTCTTAGGAGCAGGGTGTATTAGATTGTAAGCTCCTAGGAGCAGGGTATATTAGATTGTAAGCTCTTAGGAGCAGGGTGTATTAGATTGTAAGCTCCTAGCAGCAGGGTGTATTAGGTTGTAAGCTCTTAGGAGCAGGGTGTATTAGATTGTAAGCTCCATGGAGCAGGGTGTATTAGATTGTAAGCTCTTAGGAGCAGGGTGTATTAGATTGTAAGCTCCTAGGAGCAGGGTATATTAGATTGTAAGCTCTTAGGAGCAGGGAGTATTAGATTGTAAGCTCCTAGGAGCAGGGTGTATTAGATTGTAAGCTCTTAGGAGCAGGGCGTATTAGATTGTAAGCTCCTAGGAGCAGGGTATATTAGATTGTAAGCTCTTAGGAGCAGGGTGTATTAGATTGTAAGCTCCTAGGAGCAGGGTGTATTAGATTGTAAGCTCTTAGGAGCAGGGCGTATTAGATTGTAAGCTCCAAGGAGCAGGGAGTATTAGATTGTAAGCTCTTAGGAGCAGGGCGTATTAGATTGTAAGCTCTTAGGAGCAGGGTGTATTAGATTGTAAGCTCCTAGGAGCAGGGTATATTAGATTGTAAGCTCTTAAGAGCAGGGAGTATTAGATTGTAAGCTCCTAGGAGCAGGGTGTATTAGATTGTAAGCTCCTAGGAGCAGGGTGTATTAGATTGTAAGCTCTTAGGAGCAGGGCGTAATAGATTGTAAGCTCCAAGGAGCAGGGTGTATTAGATTGTAAGCTCTTAGGAGCAGGGTGTATTAGATTGTAAGCTCCGAGGAGCAGGGCGTATTAGATTGTAAGCTCCGAGGAGCAGGGTGTATTAGATTGTAAGCTCCAAGGAGCAGGGTATATTAGATTGTAAGCTCTTGGGAGCAGGGTGTATTAGATTGTAAGCTCCAAGGAGCAGGGCGTATTAGATTGTAAGCTCTTAGGAGCAGGGTGTATTAGATTGTAAGCTCTTAGGAGCAGGGTGTATTAGATTGTAAGCTCCAAGGAGCAGGGTATATTAGATTGTAAGCTCTTAGGAGCAGGGTGTATTAGATTGTAAGCTCCAAGGAGCAGGGTATATTAGATTGTAAGCTCTTAGGAGCAGGGTGTATTAGATTGTAAGCTCCAAGGAGCAGGGCATATTAGATTGTAAGCTCTTAGGAGCAGGGTCTATTAGATTGTAAGCTCCAAGGAGCAGGGCGTATTAGATTGTAAGCTCTTAGGAGCAGGGCGTATTAGATTGTAAGCTCCAAGGAGCAGGGCGTATTAGATTGTAAGCTCCAAGGAGCAGGGTGTATTAGATTGTAAGCTCTTAGGAGCAGGGTGTATTAGATTGTAAGCTCCAAGGAGCAGGGCGTATTAGATTGTAAGCTCTTAGGAGCAGGGTGTATTAGATTGTAAGCTCCAAGGAGCAGGGCGTATTAGATTGTAAGCTCCAAGGAGCAGGGCATATTAGATTGTAAGCTCTTAGGAGCAGGGCGTATTAGATTGTAAGCTCCAAGGAGCAGGGTATATTAGATTGTAAGCTCTTAAGAGCAGGGTGTATTAGATTGTAAGCTCCAAGGAGCAGGGCGTATTAGATTGTAAGCTCTTAGGAGCAGGGTGTATTAGATTGTAAGCTCCTAGGAGCAGGGTATATTAGATTGTAAGCTCTTAGGAGCAGGGAGTATTAGATTGTAAGCTCCTAGGAGCAGGGTATATTAGATTGTAAGCTCTTAGGAGCAGGGTGTATTAGATTGTAAGCTCTTAGGAGCAGGGTGTATTAGATTGTAAGCTCCAAGGAGCAGGGTATATTAGATTGTAAGCTCTTAGGAGCAGGGTGTATTAGATTGTAAGCTCCAAGGAGCAGGGCGTATTAGATTGTAAGCTCTTAGGAGCAGGGTGTATTAGATTGTAAGCTCCTAGGAGCAGGGTATATGAGATTGTAAGCTCTTAGGAGCAGGGAGTATTAGATTGTAAGCTCCTAGGAGCAGAGTATATTAGATTGTAAGCTCTTAGGAGCAGGGAGTATTAGATTGTAAGCTCCTAGGAGCAGAGTATATTAGATTAAAAGCTCTTAGGAGCAGGGTGAATTAGATTGTAAGCTCTTAGGAGCAGGGTGTGTTAGATTGTAAGCTCCTAGGAGCAGGGTGTATTAGATTGTAAGCTCTTAGGAGCAGGGCGTATTAGATTGTAAGCTCCAAGGAGCAGGGCATATTAGATTGTAAGCTCTTAGGAGCAGGGTGTATTAGATTGTAAGCTCCATGGAGCAGGGTGTATTAGATTGTAAGCTCTTAGGAGCAGGGTGTATTAGATTGTAAGCTCCTAGGAGCAGGGTATATTAGATTGTAAGCTCTTAGGAGCAGGGAGTATTAGATTGTAAGCTCCTAGGAGCAGGGTATATTAGATTGTAAGCTCTTAGGAGCAGGGTGTATTGGATTGTAAGCTCTTAGGAGCAGGGTGTATTAGATTGTAAGCTCCAAGGAGCAGGGTGTATTAGATTGTAAGCTCCAAGGAGCAGGGTGTATTAGATTGTAAGCTCTTAGGAGCAGGGTGTATTAGATTGTAAGCTCTTAGGAGCAGGGCGTATTAGATTGTAAGCTCTTAGGAGCAGGGTGTATTAGATTGTAAGCTCCAAGGAGCAGGGTGTATTAGATTGTAAGCTCCAAGAAGCAGGGAGTATTAGATTGTAAGCTCTTAGGAGTAGGGTGTATTAGATTGTAAGCTCCAAGAAGCAGGGAGTATTAGATTGTAAGCTCTTAGGAGCAGAGCGTATTAGATTGTAAGCTCTTAGGAGCAGGGTGTATTAGATTGTAAGCTCCAAGAAGCAGGGAGTATTAGATTGTAAGCTCTTAGGAGCAGAGCGTATTAGATTGTAAGCTCTTAGGAGTAGGCTGTATTAGATTGTAAGCTCCAAGAAGCAGGGAGTATTAGATTGTAAGCTCTTAGGAGCAGGGTGTATTAGATTGTAAGCTCTTAGGAGCAGGGTGTATTAGATTGTAAGCTCCAAGGAGCAGGGCGTATTAGATTGTAAGCTCCGAGGAGGAGGGTGTATTAGATTGTAAGCTCCGAGGAGCAGGGTATATTAGATTGTAAGCTCTTAGGAGCAGGGTGTATTAGATTGTAAGCTCCAAGGAGCAGGGCGTATTAGATTGTAAGCTCTTAGGAGCAGGGTGTATTAGATTGTAAGCTCTTAGGAGCAGGGTGTATTCGATTGTAAGCTCTTAGGAGCAGGGTGTATTAGATTGTAAGCTCCGAGGAGCAGGGCGTATTAGATTGTAAGCTCTTAGGAGCAAGGTGTATTAGATTGTAAGCTCTTAGGAGCAGGGTGTATTAGATTGTAAGCTCCAAGGAGCAGGGTATATTAGATTGTAAGCTCTTAGGAGCAGGGTGTATTAGATTGTAAGCTCCAAGGAGCAGGGCGTATTAGATTGTAAGCTCTTAGGAGCAGGGTGTATTAGATTGTAAGCTCTTAGGAGCAGGGTGTATTAGATTGTAAGCTCCAAGGAGCAGGGTATATTAGATTGTAAGCTCTTAGGAGCAGGGTGTATTAGATTGTAAGCTCCAAGGAGCAGGGCGTATTAGATTGTAAGCTCCAAGGAGCAGGGCGTATTAGATTGTAAGCTCTTAGGAGCAGGGTGTATTAGATTGTAAGCTCCAAGGAGCAGGGCATATTAGATTGTAAGCTCTTAGGAGCAGGGTGTATTAGATTGTAAGCTCCATGGAGCAGGGTGTATTAGATTGTAAGCTCTTAGGAGCAGGGTGTATTAGATTGTAAGCTCCTAGGAGCAGGGTATATTAGATTGTAAGCTCTTAGGAGCAGGGAGTATTAGATTGTAAGCTCCTAGGAGCAGGGAATATTAGATTGTAAGCTCTTAGGAGCAGGGTGTATTGGATTGTAAGCTCTTAGGAACAGGGTGTATTAGATTGTAAGCTCCAAGGAGCAGGGCGTATTAGATTGTAAGTTCCAAGGAGCAGGGTGTATTAGATTGTAAGCCCCTAGGAGCAGGGTATATTAGATTGTAAGCTCTTAGGAGCAGGGTGTATTAGATTGTAAGCTCCTAGGAGCGGGGTGTATTAGATTGTAGGCTCTTAGTAGCAGGGTGTATTAGATTGTAAGCTCCTAGGAGCAGGGTATATTAGATTGTAAGCTCTTAGGAGCAGGGTGTATTAGATTGTAAGCTCCTAGCAGCAGGGTGTATTAGGTTGTAAGCTCTTAGGAGCAGGGTGTATTAGATTGTAAGCTCCATGGAGCAGGGTGTATTAGATTGTAAGCTCTTAGGAGCAGGGTGTATTAGATTGTAAGCTCCTAGGAGCAGGGTATATTAGATTGTAAGCTCTTAGGAGCAGGGAGTATTAGATTGTAAGCTCCTAGGAGCAGGGTGTATTAGATTGTAAGCTCTTAGGAGCAGGGCGTATTAGATTGTAAGCTCCTAGGAGCAGGGTATATTAGATTGTAAGCTCTTAGGAGCAGGGTGTATTAGATTGTAAGCTCCTAGGAGCAGGGTGTATTAGATTGTAAGCTCTTAGGAGCAGGGCGTATTAGATTGTAAGCTCCAAGGAGCAGGGAGTATTAGATTGTAAGCTCTTAGGAGCAGGGAGTATTAGATTGTAAGCTCTTAGGAGCAGGGTGTATTAGATTGTAAGCTCCTAGGAGCAGGGTATATTAGATTGTAAGCTCTTAAGAGCAGGGAGTATTAGATTGTAAGCTCCTAGGAGCAGGGTGTATTAGATTGTAAGCTCCTAGGAGCAGGGTGTATTAGATTGTAAGCTCTTAGGAGCAGGGCGTAATAGATTGTAAGCTCCAAGGAGCAGGGTGTATTAGATTGTAAGCTCTTAGGAGCAGGGTGTATTAGATTGTAAGCTCCGAGGAGCAGGGCGTATTAGATTGTAAGCTCCGAGGAGCAGGGTGTATTAGATTGTAAGCTCCAAGGAGCAGGGTATATTAGATTGTAAGCTCTTGGGAGCAGGGTGTATTAGATTGTAAGCTCCAAGGAGCAGGGCGTATTAGATTGTAAGCTCTTAGGAGCAGGGTGTATTAGATTGTAAGCTCTTAGGAGCAGGGTGTATTAGATTGTAAGCTCCAAGGAGCAGGGTATATTAGATTGTAAGCTCTTAGGAGCAGGGTGTATTAGATTGTAAGCTCCAAGGAGCAGGGTATATTAGATTGTAAGCTCTTAGGAGCAGGGTGTATTAGATTGTAAGCTCCAAGGAGCAGGGCATATTAGATTGTAAGCTCTTAGGAGCAGGGTCTATTAGATTGTAAGCTCCAAGGAGCAGGGCGTATTAGATTGTAAGCTCTTAGGAGCAGGGCGTATTAGATTGTAAGCTCCAAGGAGCAGGGCGTATTAGATTGTAAGCTCCAAGGAGCAGGGTGTATTAGATTGTAAGCTCTTAGGAGCAGGGTGTATTAGATTGTAAGCTCCAAGGAGCAGGGCGTATTAGATTGTAAGCTCTTAGGAGCAGGGTGTATTAGATTGTAAGCTCCAAGGAGCAGGGCGTATTAGATTGTAAGCTCCAAGGAGCAGGGCATATTAGATTGTAAGCTCTTAGGAGCAGGGCGTATTAGATTGTAAGCTCCAAGGAGCAGGGTATATTAGATTGTAAGCTCTTAAGAGCAGGGTGTATTAGATAGTAAGCTCCAAGGAGCAGGGCGTATTAGATTGTAAGCTCTTAGGAGCAGGGTGTATTAGATTGTAAGCTCCTAGGAGCAGGGTATATTAGATTGTAAGCTCTTAGGAGCAGGGAGTATTAGATTGTAAGCTCCTAGGAGCAGGGTATATTAGATTGTAAGCTCTTAGGAGCAGGGTGTATTAGATTGTAAGCTCTTAGGAGCAGGGTGTATTAGATTGTAAGCTCCAAGGAGCAGGGTATATTAGATTGTAAGCTCTTAGGAGCAGGGTGTATTAGATTGTAAGCTCCAAGGAGCAGGGCGTATTAGATTGTAAGCTCTTAGGAGCAGGGTGTATTAGATTGTAAGCTCCTAGGAGCAGGGTATATGAGATTGTAAGCTCTTAGGAGCAGGGAGTATTAGATTGTAAGCTCCTAGGAGCAGAGTATATTAGATTGTAAGCTCTTAGGAGCAGGGAGTATTAGATTGTAAGCTCCTAGGAGCAAAGTATATTAGATTGTAAGCTCTTAGGAGCAGGGTGAATTAGATTGTAAGCTCTTAGGAGCAGGGTGTGTTAGATTGTAAGCTCCTAGGAGCAGGGTGTATTAGATTGTAAGCTCTTAGGAGCAGGGCGTATTAGATTGTAAGCTCTTAGGAGCAGGGAGTATTAGATTGTAAGCTCCAAGGAGCAGGGTGTATTAGATTTTAAGCTCCGAGGAGCAGGGTGTATTAGATTGTAAGCTCCAAGGAGCAGGGTATATTAGATTGTAAGCTCTTAGGAGCAGGGTGTATTAGATTGTAAGCTCCAAGGAGCAGGGTATATTAGATTGTAAGCTCTTAGGAGCAGGGTGTATTAGATTGTAAGCTCCAAGGAGCAGGGTGTATTAGATTGTAAGCTCTTAGGAGCAGGGTGTATTAGATTGTAAGCTCTTAGGAGCAGGGTGTATTAGATTGTAAGCTCCAAGGAGCAGGGTATATTAGATTGTAAGCTCTTAGGAGCAGGGAGTATTAGATTGTAAGCTCCTAGGAGCAGGGTGTATTAGATTGTAAGCTCTTAGGAGCAGGGCGTATTAGATTGTAAGCTCCTAGGAGCAGGGTATATTAGATTGTAAGCTCTTAGGAGCAGGGTGTATTAGATTGTAAGCTCCTAGGAGCAGGGTGTATTAGATTGTAAGCTCTTAGGAGCAGGGCGTATTAGATTGTAAGCTCCAAGGAGCAGGGAGTATTAGATTGTAAGCTCTTAGGAGCAGGGCGTATTAGATTGTAAGCTCTTAGGAGCAGGGTGTATTAGATTGTAAGCTCCTAGGAGCAGGGTATATTAGATTGTAAGCTCTTAAGAGCAGGGAGTATTAGATTGTAAGCTCCTAGGAGCAGGGTGTATTAGATTGTAAGCTCCTAGGAGCAGGGTGTATTAGATTGTAAGCTCTTAGGAGCAGGGCGTAATAGATTGTAAGCTCCAAGGAGCAGGGTGTATTAGATTGTAAGCTCTTAGGAGCAGGGTGTATTAGATTGTAAGCTCCGAGGAGCAGGGCGTATTAGATTGTAAGCTCCGAGGAGCAGGGTGTATTAGATTGTAAGCTCCAAGGAGCAGGGTATATTAGATTGTAAGCTCTTGGGAGCAGGGTGTATTAGATTGTAAGCTCCAAGGAGCAGGGCGTATTAGATTGTAAGCTCTTAGGAGCAGGGTGTATTAGATTGTAAGCTCTTAGGAGCAGGGTGTATTAGATTGTAAGCTCCAAGGAGCAGGGTATATTAGATTGTAAGCTCTTAGGAGCAGGGTGTATTAGATTGTAAGCTCCAAGGAGCAGGGTATATTAGATTGTAAGCTCTTAGGAGCAGGGTGTATTAGATTGTAAGCTCCAAGGAGCAGGGCATATTAGATTGTAAGCTCTTAGGAGCAGGGTCTATTAGATTGTAAGCTCCAAGGAGCAGGGCGTATTAGATTGTAAGCTCTTAGGAGCAGGGCGTATTAGATTGTAAGCTCCAAGGAGCAGGGCGTATTAGATTGTAAGCTCCAAGGAGCAGGGTGTATTAGATTGTAAGCTCTTAGGAGCAGGGTGTATTAGATTGTAAGCTCCAAGGAGCAGGGCGTATTAGATTGTAAGCTCTTAGGAGCAGGGTGTATTAGATTGTAAGCTCCAAGGAGCAGGGCGTATTAGATTGTAAGCTCCAAGGAGCAGGGCATATTAGATTGTAAGCTCTTAGGAGCAGGGCGTATTAGATTGTAAGCTCCAAGGAGCAGGGTATATTAGATTGTAAGCTCTTAAGAGCAGGGTGTATTAGATTGTAAGCTCCAAGGAGCAGGGCGTATTAGATTGTAAGCTCTTAGGAGCAGGGTGTATTAGATTGTAAGCTCCTAGGAGCAGGGTATATTAGATTGTAAGCTCTTAGGAGCAGGGAGTATTAGATTGTAAGCTCCTAGGAGCAGGGTATATTAGATTGTAAGCTCTTAGGAGCAGGGTGTATTAGATTGTAAGCTCTTAGGAGCAGGGTGTATTAGATTGTAAGCTCCAAGGAGCAGGGTATATTAGATTGTAAGCTCTTAGGAGCAGGGTGTATTAGATTGTAAGCTCCAAGGAGCAGGGCGTATTAGATTGTAAGCTCTTAGGAGCAGGGTGTATTAGATTGTAAGCTCCTAGGAGCAGGGTATATGAGATTGTAAGCTCTTAGGAGCAGGGAGTATTAGATTGTAAGCTCCTAGGAGCAGAGTATATTAGATTGTAAGCTCTTAGGAGCAGGGAGTATTAGATTGTAAGCTCCTAGGAGCAGAGTATATTAGATTAAAAGCTCTTAGGAGCAGGGTGAATTAGATTGTAAGCTCTTAGGAGCAGGGTGTGTTAGATTGTAAGCTCCTAGGAGCAGGGTGTATTAGATTGTAAGCTCTTAGGAGCAGGGCGTATTAGATTGTAAGCTCCAAGGAGCAGGGCATATTAGATTGTAAGCTCTTAGGAGCAGGGTGTATTAGATTGTAAGCTCCATGGAGCAGGGTGTATTAGATTGTAAGCTCTTAGGAGCAGGGTGTATTAGATTGTAAGCTCCTAGGAGCAGGGTATATTAGATTGTAAGCTCTTAGGAGCAGGGAGTATTAGATTGTAAGCTCCTAGGAGCAGGGTATATTAGATTGTAAGCTCTTAGGAGCAGGGTGTATTGGATTGTAAGCTCTTAGGAGCAGGGTGTATTAGATTGTAAGCTCCAAGGAGCAGGGTGTATTAGATTGTAAGCTCCAAGGAGCAGGGTGTATTAGATTGTAAGCTCTTAGGAGCAGGGTGTATTAGATTGTAAGCTCTTAGGAGCAGGGCGTATTAGATTGTAAGCTCTTAGGAGCAGGGTGTATTAGATTGTAAGCTCCAAGGAGCAGGGTGTATTAGATTGTAAGCTCCAAGAAGCAGGGAGTATTAGATTGTAAGCTCTTAGGAGTAGGGTGTATTAGATTGTAAGCTCCAAGAAGCAGGGAGTATTAGATTGTAAGCTCTTAGGAGCAGAGCGTATTAGATTGTAAGCTCTTAGGAGCAGGGTGTATTAGATTGTAAGCTCCAAGAAGCAGGGAGTATTAGATTGTAAGCTCTTAGGAGCAGAGCGTATTAGATTGTAAGCTCTTAGGAGTAGGCTGTATTAGATTGTAAGCTCCAAGAAGCAGGGAGTATTAGATTGTAAGCTCTTAGGAGCAGGGTGTATTAGATTGTAAGCTCTTAGGAGCAGGGTGTATTAGATTGTAAGCTCCAAGGAGCAGGGCGTATTAGATTGTAAGCTCCGAGGAGCAGGGTGTATTAGATTGTAAGCTCCGAGGAGCAGGGTATATTAGATTGTAAGCTCTTAGGAGCAGGGTGTATTAGATTGTAAGCTCCAAGGAGCAGGGCGTATTAGATTGTAAGCTCTTAGGAGCAGGGTGTATTAGATTGTAAGCTCTTAGGAGCAGGGTGTATTCGATTGTAAGCTCTTAGGAGCAGGGTGTATTAGATTGTAAGCTCCGAGGAGCAGGGCGTATTAGATTGTAAGCTCTTAGGAGCAAGGTGTATTAGATTGTAAGCTCTTAGGAGCAGGGTGTATTAGATTGTAAGCTCCAAGGAGCAGGGTATATTAGATTGTAAGCTCTTAGGAGCAGGGTGTATTAGATTGTAAGCTCCAAGGAGCAGGGCGTATTAGATTGTAAGCTCTTAGGAGCAGGGTGTATTAGATTGTAAGCTCTTAGGAGCAGGGTGTATTAGATTGTAAGCTCCAAGGAGCAGGGTATATTAGATTGTAAGCTCTTAGGAGCAGGGTGTATTAGATTGTAAGCTCCAAGGAGCAGGGCGTATTAGATTGTAAGCTCCAAGGAGCAGGGCGTATTAGATTGTAAGCTCTTAGGAGCAGGGTGTATTAGATTGTAAGCTCCAAGGAGCAGGGCATATTAGATTGTAAGCTCTTAGGAGCAGGGTGTATTAGATTGTAAGCTCCATGGAGCAGGGTGTATTAGATTGTAAGCTCTTAGGAGCAGGGTGTATTAGATTGTAAGCTCCTAGGAGCAGGGTATATTAGATTGTAAGCTCTTAGGAGCAGGGAGTATTAGATTGTAAGCTCCTAGGAGCAGGGAATATTAGATTGTAAGCTCTTAGGAGCAGGGTGTATTGGATTGTAAGCTCTTAGGAGCAGGGTGTATTAGATTGTAAGCTCCAAGGAGCAGGGCGTATTAGATTGTAAGTTCCAAGGAGCAGGGTGTATTAGATTGTAAGCCCCTAGGAGCAGGGTATATTAGATTGTAAGCTCTTAGGAGCAGGGTGTATTAGATTGTAAGCTCCTAGGAGCGGGGTGTATTAGATTGTAGGCTCTTAGTAGCAGGGTGTATTAGATTGTAAGCTCCTAGGAGCAGGGTATATTAGATTGTAAGCTCTTAGGAGCAGGGTGTATTAGATTGTAAGCTCCTAGCAGCAGGGTGTATTAGGTTGTAAGCTCTTAGGAGCAGGGTGTATTAGATTGTAAGCTCCATGGAGCAGGGTGTATTAGATTGTAAGCTCTTAGGAGCAGGGTGTATTAGATTGTAAGCTCCTAGGAGCAGGGTATATTAGATTGTAAGCTCTTAGGAGCAGGGAGTATTAGATTGTAAGCTCCTAGGAGCAGGGTGTATTAGATTGTAAGCTCTTAGGAGCAGGGCGTATTAGATTGTAAGCTCCTAGGAGCAAGGTATATTAGATTGTAAGCTCTTAGGAGCAGGGTGTATTAGATTGTAAGCTCCTAGGAGCAGGGTGTATTAGATTGTAAGCTCTTAGGAGCAGGGCGTATTAGATTGTAAGCTCCAAGGAGCAGGGAGTATTAGATTGTAAGCTCTTAGGAGCAGGGCGTATTAGATTGTAAGCTCTTAGGAGCAGGGTGTATTAGATTGTAAGCTCCTAGGAGCAGGGTATATTAGATTGTAAGCTCTTAAGAGCAGGGAGTATTAGATTGTAAGCTCCTAGGAGCAGGGTGTATTAGATTGTAAGCTCCTAGGAGCAGGGTGTATTAGATTGTAAGCTCTTAGGAGCAGGGCGTAATAGATTGTAAGCTCCAAGGAGCAGGGTGTATTAGATTGTAAGCTCTTAGGAGCAGGGTGTATTAGATTGTAAGCTCCGAGGAGCAGGGCGTATTAGATTGTAAGCTCCGAGGAGCAGGGTGTATTAGATTGTAAGCTCCAAGGAGCAGGGTATATTAGATTGTAAGCTCTTGGGAGCAGGGTGTATTAGATTGTAAGCTCCAAGGAGCAGGGCGTATTAGATTGTAAGCTCTTAGGAGCAGGGTGTATTAGATTGTAAGCTCTTAGGAGCAGGGTGTATTAGATTGTAAGCTCCAAGGAGCAGGGTATATTAGATTGTAAGCTCTTAGGAGCAGGGTGTATTAGATTGTAAGCTCCAAGGAGCAGGGTATATTAGATTGTAAGCTCTTAGGAGCAGGGTGTATTAGATTGTAAGCTCCAAGGAGCAGGGCATATTAGATTGTAAGCTCTTAGGAGCAGGGTCTATTAGATTGTAAGCTCCAAGGAGCAGGGCGTATTAGATTGTAAGCTCTTAGGAGCAGGGCGTATTAGATTGTAAGCTCCAAGGAGCAGGGCGTATTAGATTGTAAGCTCCAAGGAGCAGGGTGTATTAGATTGTAAGCTCTTAGGAGCAGGGTGTATTAGATTGTAAGCTCCAAGGAGCAGGGCGTATTAGATTGTAAGCTCTTAGGAGCAGGGTGTATTAGATTGTAAGCTCCAAGGAGCAGGGCGTATTAGATTGTAAGCTCCAAGGAGCAGGGCATATTAGATTGTAAGCTCTTAGGAGCAGGGCGTATTAGATTGTAAGCTCCAAGGAGCAGGGTATATTAGATTGTAAGCTCTTAAGAGCAGGGTGTATTAGATTGTAAGCTCCAAGGAGCAGGGCGTATTAGATTGTAAGCTCTTAGGAGCAGGGTGTATTAGATTGTAAGCTCCTAGGAGCAGGGTATATTAGATTGTAAGCTCTTAGGAGCAGGGAGTATTAGATTGTAAGCTCCTAGGAGCAGGGTATATTAGATTGTAAGCTCTTAGGAGCAGGGTGTATTAGATTGTAAGCTCTTAGGAGCAGGGTGTATTAGATTGTAAGCTCCAAGGAGCAGGGTATATTAGATTGTAAGCTCTTAGGAGCAGGGTGTATTAGATTGTAAGCTCCAAGGAGCAGGGCGTATTAGATTGTAAGCTCTTAGGAGCAGGGTGTATTAGATTGTAAGCTCCTAGGAGCAGGGTATATGAGATTGTAAGCTCTTAGGAGCAGGGAGTATTAGATTGTAAGCTCCTAGGAGCAGAGTATATTAGATTGTAAGCTCTTAGGAGCAGGGAGTATTAGATTGTAAGCTCCTAGGAGCAGAGTATATTAGATTGTAAGCTCTTAGGAGCAGGGTGAATTAGATTGTAAGCTCTTAGGAGCAGGGTGTGTTAGATTGTAAGCTCCTAGGAGCAGGGTGTATTAGATTGTAAGCTCTTAGGAGCAGGGCGTATTAGATTGTAAGCTCTTAGGAGCAGGGAGTATTAGATTGTAAGCTCCAAGGAGCAGGGTGTATTAGATTTTAAGCTCCGAGGAGCAGGGTGTATTAGATTGTAAGCTCCAAGGAGCAGGGTATATTAGATTGTAAGCTCTTAGGAGCAGGGTGTATTAGATTGTAAGCTCCAAGGAGCAGGGTATATTAGATTGTAAGCTCTTAGGAGCAGGGTGTATTAGATTGTAAGCTCCAAGGAGCAGGGTGTATTAGATTGTAAGCTCTTAGGAGCAGGGTGTATTAGATTGTAAGCTCTTAGGAGCAGGGTGTATTAGATTGTAAGCTCCAAGGAGCAGGGTATATTAGATTGTAAGCTCTTAGGAGCAGGGTGTATTAGATTGTAAGCTCCAAGGAGCAGGGCGTATTAGATTGTAAGCTCTTAGGAGCAGGGTGTATTAGATTGTAAGCTCCAAGGAGCAGGGCGTATTAGATTGTAAGCTCTTAGGAGCAGAGTGTATTAGATTGTAAGCTCCTAGGAGCAGGGTATATTACATTGTAAGCTCTTAGGAGCAGGGTGTATTAGATTGTAAGCTCCTAGGAGCAGGGTATATTAGATTGTAAGCTCTTAGGAGCAGGGTGTATTAGATTGTAAGCTCTTAGGAGCAGGGTGTATTAGATTGTAAGCTCCAAGGAGCAGGGTATATTAGATTGTAAGCTCTTAGGAGCAGGGTGTATTGGATTGTAAGTTCCAAGGAGCAGGGCGTATTAGATTGTAAGCTCTTAGGAGCAGGGTGTATTAGATTGTAAGCTCCTAGGAGCAGGGTATATGAGATTGTAAGCTCTTAGGAGCAGGGAGTATTAGATTGTAAGCTCCTAGGAGCAGAGTATATTAGATTGTAAGCTCTTAGGAGCAGGGTCTATTAGATTGTAAGCTCCAAGGAGCAGGGCGTATTAGATTGTAAGCTCTTAGGAGCAGGGCGTATTAGATTGTAAGCTCCAAGGAGCAGTGCGTATTAGATTGTAAGCTCTTAGGAGCAGGGTGTATTAGATTGTAAGCTCCAAGGAGCAGGGCGTATTAGATTGTAAGCTCCAAGGAGCAGGGCGTATTAGATTGTAAGCTCTTAGGAGCAGGGTGTATTAGATTGTAAGCTCCAAGGAGCAGGGTATATTAGATTGTAAGCTCTTAAGAGCAGGGTGTATTAGATTGTAAGCTCCAAGGAGCAGGGCGTATTAGATTGTAAGCTCTTAGGGGCAGGGTGTATTAGATTGTAAGCTCCTAGGAGCAGGGTATATTAGATTGTAAGCTCTTAGAAGCAGGGAGTATTAGATTGTAAGCTCCTAGGAGCAGGGTATATTAGATTGTAAGCTCTTAGGAGCAGGGTGTATTAGATTGTAAGCTCTTAGGAGCAGGGTGTATTAGATTGTAAGCTCCAAGGAGCAGGGTTTATTAGATTGTAAGCTCTTAGGAGCAGGGTGTATTAGATTGTAAGCTCCAAGGAGCAGGGTGTATTAGATTGTAAGCTCCTAGGAGCAGGGTATATGAGATTGTAAGCTCTTAGGAGCAGGGAGTATTAGATTGTAAGCTCCTAGGAGCAGAGTATATTAGATTGTAAGCTCTTAGAAGCAGGGAGTATTAGATTGTAAGCTCCTAGGAGCAGAGTATATTAGATTGTAAGCTCTTAGGAGCAGGTTGAATTAGATTGTAAGCTCTTAGGAGCAGGGTGTGTTAGATTGTAAGCTCTTAGGAGCAGGGTGTATTAGATTGTAAGCTCTTAGGAGCAGGGCGTATTAGATTGTAAGCTCTTAGGAGCAGGGCGTATTAGATTGTAAGCTCTTAGGAGCAGGGCGTATTAGATTGTAAGCTCTTAGGAGCAGGGAGTATTAGATTGTAAGCTCCAAGGAGCAGGGTGTATTAGATTGTAAGCTCCAAGGAGCAGGGCGTATTAGATTGTAAGCTCCAAGGAGCAGGGCGTATTAGATTCTAAGCTCCTAGGAGCAGGGTGTATTAGATTGTAAGCTCTTAGGAGCAGGGTGTATTAGATTGTAAGCTCCTAGGAGCAGGGTGTATTAGATTGTAAGCTCTTAGGAGCAGGGTGTATTAGATTGTAAGCTCCTAGGAGCAGGGTATATTAGATTGTAAGCTCTTAGGAGCAGGGTGTATTAGATTGTAAGCTCCTAGGAGCAGGGTGTATTAGATTGTAAGCTCTTAGGAGCAGGGTGTATTAGATTGTAAGCTCTTAGGAGCAGGGAGTATTAGATTGTAAGCTCCTAGGAGCAGGGTATATTAGATTGTAAGCTCCTAGGAGCAGGGTGTATTAGATTGTAAGCTCTTAGGAGCAGGGCATAATAGATTGTAAGCTCCAATGAGCAGGGTTTATTAGATTGTAAGCTCTTAGGAGCATGGTGTATTAGATTGTAAGCTCCAAGGAGCAGGGCGTATTAGATTGTAAGCTCCGAGGAGCAGGGTGTATTAGATTGTAAGCTCCGAGGAGCAGGGTATATTAGATTGTAAGCTCTTAGAAGCAGGGTGTATTAGATTGTAAGCTCCAAGGAGCAGGGTATATTAGATTGTAAGCTCTTAGGAGCAGGGTGTATTTGATTGTAAGCTCCAAGGAGCAGGGCGTATTAGATTGTAAGCTCTTAGGAGCAGGGTGTATTAGATTGTAAGCTCTTAGGAGCAGGGTGTATTAGATTGTAAGCTCTTAGGAGCAGTGTGTATTAGATTGTAAGCTCCAAGGAGCAGGGCGTATTAGATTGTAAGCTCTTAGGAGCAGGGTGTATTAGATTGTAAGCTCTTAGTAGCAGGGTGTATTAGATTGTAAGCTCCAAGGAGCAGGGTATATTAGATTGTAAGCTCTTAGGAGCAGGGTGTATTAGATTGTAAGCTCCAAGGAGCAGGGCGTATTAGATTGTAAGCTCTTAGGAGCAGGGTGTATTAGATTGTAAGCTCTTAGGAGCAGGGTGTATTAGATTGTAAGCTCCAAGGAGCAGGGTATATTAGATTGTAAGCTCTTAGGAGCAGGGTGTATTAGATTGTAAGCTCCAAGGAGCAGGGCGTATTAGATTGTAAGCTCTTAGGAGCAGGGTGTATTAGATTGTAAGCTCCAAGGAGCAGGGCGTATTAGATTGTAAGCTCTTAGGAGCAGGGTGTATTAGATTGTAAGCTCCTAGGAGCAGGGTATATTAGATTGTAAGCTCTTAGGAGCAGGGAGTATTAGATTGTAAGCTCCTAGGAGCACGGTATATTAGATTGTAAGCTCTTAGGAGCAGGGTGTATTAGATTGTAAGCTCTTAGGAGCAGGGTGTATTAGATTGTAAGCTCCAAGGAGCAGGGCGTATTAGATTGTAAGCTCTTAGGAGCAGGGTGTATTAGATTGTAAGCTCCTAGGAGCAGGGTATATGAGATTGTAAGCTCTTAGGAGCAGGGAGTATTAGATTGTAAGCTCCTAGGAGCAGGGTATATTAGATTGTAAGCTCTTAGGAGCAGGGTGTATTAGATTGTAAGCTCTTAGGAGCAGGGAGTATTAGATTGTAAGCTCTTAGGAGCAGGGTATATTAGATTGTAAGCTCTTAGGAGCAGGGCGTAATAGATTGTAAGCTCCAAGGAGCAGGGTGTATTAGATTGTAAGCTCTTAGGAGCAGGGTGTATTAGATTGTAAGCTCCAAGGAGCAGGGCGTATTAGATTGTAAGCTCCGAGGAGCAGGGTGTATTAGATTGTAAGCTCTTAGGAGCAGGGTATATTAGATTGTAAGCTCTTAGGAGCAGGGCGTAATAGATTGTAAGCTCCAAGGAGCAGGGTGTATTAGATTGTAAGCTCTTAGGAGCAGGGTGTATTAGATTGTAAGCTCCAAGGAGCAGGGCGTATTAGATTGTAAGCTCCGAGGAGCAGGGTGTATTAGATTGTAAGCTCCGAGGAGCAGGGTATATTAGATTGTAAGCTCTTAGGAGCAGGGTGTATTAGATTGTAAGCTCCAAGGAGCAGGGCGTATTAGATTGTAAGCTCTTAGGAGCAGGGTGTATTAGATTGTAAGCTCTTAGGAGCAGGGTGTATTAGATTGTAAGCTCTTAGGAGCAGGGTGTATTAGATTGTAAGCTCCGAGGAGCAGGGCGTATTAGATTGTAAGCTCTTAGGAGCAGGGTGTATTAGATTGTAAGCTCTTAGGAGCAGGGTGTATTAGATTGTAAGCTCCAAGGAGCAGGGTATATTAGATTGTAAGCTCTTAGGAGCAGGGTGTATTAGATTGTAAGCTCCAAGGAGCAGGGTGTATTAGATTGTAAGCTCTTAGGAGCAGGGTGTATTAGATTGTAAGCTCTTAGGAGCAGAGTGTATTAGATTGTAAGCTCCAAGGAGCAGGGTGTATTAGATTGTAAGCTCCAAGGAGCAGGGTATATTAGATTGTAAGCTCTTAGGAGCAGGGTGTATTAGATTGTAAGCTCCAAGGAGCAGGGCGTATTAGATTGTAAGCTCTTAGGAGCAGGGTGTATTAGATTGTAAGCTCCAAGGAGCAGGGCATATTAGATTGTAAGCTCCAAGGAGCAGGGCGTATTAGATTGTAAGCTCTTAGGAGCAGGGTGTATTAGATTGTAAGCTCCAAGGAGCAGGGCATATTAGATTGTAAGCTCTTAGGAGCAGGGTGTATTAGATTGTAAGCTCCATGGAGCAGGGTGTATTAGATTGTAAGCTCTTAGGAGCAGGGTGTATTAGATTGTAAGCTCCTAGGAGCAGGGTATATTAGATTTTAAGCTCTTAGGAGCAGGGAGTATTAGATTGTAAGCTCCTAGGAGCAGGGTATATTAGATTGTAAGCTCTCAGGAGCAGGGTGTATTGGATTGTAAGCTCTTAGGAGCAGGGTGTATTAGATTGTAAGCTCCAAGGAGCAGGGTGTATTAGATTGTAAGCTCCAAGGAGCAGGGTTTATTAGATTGTAAGCTCTTAGGAGCAGGGTGTATTAGATTGTAAGCTCTTAGGAGCAGGGCGTATTAGATTGTAAGCTCTTAGGAGCAGCGTGTATTAGATTGTAAGCTCCAAGGAGCAGGGTGTATTAGATTGTAAGCTCCAAGAAGCAGGGAGTATTAGATTGTAAGCTCTTAGGAGCAGGGTGTATTAGATTGTAAGCTCCAAGAAGCAGGGAGTATTAGATTGTAAGCTCTTAGGAGCAGAGCGTATTAGATTGTAAGCTCTTAGGAGCAGGGAGTATTAGATTGTAAGCTCTTAGGAGCAGGGTGTATTAGATTGTAAGCTCTTAGGAGCAGGGTGTATTAGATTGTAAGCTCCAAGGAGCAGGGTGTATTAGATTGTAAGCTCCAAGGAGCAGGGTGTATTAGATTGTAAGCTCCAAGAAGCAGGGAGTATTAGATTGTAAGCTCTTAGGAGCAGAGCGTATTAGATTGTAAGCTCTTAGGAGCAGGGAGTATTAGATTGTAAGCTCCAAGGAGCAGGGTATATTAGATTGTAAGCTCTTAGGAGCAGGGTGTATTAGATTGTAAGCTCCAAGGAGCAGGGTATATTAGATTGTTTGCTCTTAGGAGCAGGGTGTATTAGATTGTAAGCTCCAAGGAGCAGGGCGTATTAGATTGTAAGCTCCAAGGAGCAGGGCGTATTAGATTGTAAGCTCTTAGGAGCAGGGTGTATTAGATTGTAAGCTCCAAGGAGCAGGGCATATTAGATTGTAAGCTCTTAGGAGCAGGGTGTATTAGATTGTAAGCTCCATGGAGCAGGGTGTATTAGATTGTAAGCTCTTAGGAGCAGGGTGTATTATATTGTAAGCTCCTAGGAGCAGGGTATATCAGATTGTAAGCTCTTAGGAGCAGGGAGTATTAGATTGTAAGCTCCTAGGAGCAGGGAATATTAGATTGTAAGCTCTTAGGAGCAGGGTGTATTGGATTGTAAGCTCTTAGGAGCAGGGTGTATTAGATTGTAAGCTCCAAGGAGCAGGGTGTATTAGATTGTAAGCTCCAAGGAGCAGGGTGTATTAGATTGTAAGCTCTTAGGAGCAGGGTGTATTAGATTGTAAGCTCTTAGAAGCAGGGCGTATTAGATTGTAAGCTCTTAGGAGCAGGGTGTATTAGATTGTAAGCTCCAAGGAGCAGGGTGTATTAGATTGTAAGCTCTTAGGAGCAGAGCGTATTAGATTGTAAGCTCTTAGGAGCAGGGAGTATTAGATTGTAAGCTCTTAGGAGCAGGGTGTATTAGATTGTAAGCTCTTAGGAGCAGGGAGTATTAGATTGTAAGCTCCAAGGAGCAGGGTGTATTAGATTGTAAGCTCCAAGGAGCAGGGCGTATTAGATTGTAAGTTCCAAGGAGCAGGGTGTATTAGATTGTAAGCTCCTAGGAGCAGGGAGTATTAGATTGTAAGCTCTTAGGAGCAGGGAGTATTAGATTGTAAGCTCTTAGGAGCAGGGTGTATTAGATTGTAAGCTCTTAGGAGCAGGGAGTATTAGATTGTAAGCTCCAAGGAGCAGGGTGTATTAGATTGTAAGCTCCAAGGAGCAGGGCGTATTAGATTGTAAGTTCCAAGGAGCAGGGTGTATTAGATTGTAAGCTCCTAGGAGCAGGGTATATTAGATTGTAAGCTCTTAGGAGCAGGGTGTATTAGATTGTAAGCTCCTAGGAGCAGGTTGTATTAGATTGTAAGCTCTTAGGAGCAGGGTGTATTAGATTGTAAGCTCCATGGAGCAGGGTGTATTAGATTGTAAGCTCTTAGGAGCAGGGTGTATTAGATTGTAAGCTCCTAGGAGCAGGGTATATTAGATTGTAAGCTCTTAGGAGCAGGGAGTATTAGATTGTAAGCTCCTAGGAGCAGGGTGTATTAGATTGTAAGCTCTTAGGAGCAGGGCGTATTAGATTGTAAGCTCCTAGGAGCAGGGTATATTAGATTGTAAGCTCTTAGGAGCAGGGTGTATTAGATTGTAAGCTCCTAGGAGCAGGGTGTATTAGATTGTAAGCTCTTAGGAGCAGGGCGTATTAGATTGTAATCTCCAAGGAGCAGGGAGTATTAGATTGTAAGCTCTTAGGAGCAGGGCGTATTAGATTGTAAGCTCTTAGGAGCAGGGTGTATTAGATTGTAAGCTCCTAGGAGCAGGGTATATTAGATTGTAAGCTCTTAGGAGCAGGGAGTATTAGATTGTAAGCTCCTAGGAGCAGGGTGTATTAGATTGTAAGCTCCTAGGAGCAGGGTGTATTAGATTGTAAGCTCTTAGGAGCAGGGCGTAATAGATTGTAAGCTCCAAGGAGCAGGGTGTATTAGATTGTAAGCTCCGAGGAGCAGGGCGTATTAGATTGTAAGCTCCGAGGAGCAGGGTGTATTAGATTGTAAGCTCCAAGGACCAGGGTATATTAGATTGTAAGCTCTTGGGAGCAAGGTGTATTAGATTGTAAGCTCCAAGGAGCAGGGCGTATTAGATTGTAAGCTCTTAGGAGCAGGGTGTATTAGATTGTAAGCTCTTAGGAGCAGGGTGTATTAGATTGTAAGCTCCAAGGAGCAGGGTATATTAGATTGTAAGCTCTTAGGAGCAGGGTGTATTAGATTGTAAGCTCCAAGGAGCAGGGTATATTAGATTGTAAGCTCTTAGGAGCAGGGTGTATTAGATTGTAAGCTCCAAGGAGCAGGGCATATTAGATTGTAAGCTCTTAGGAGCAGGGTCTATTAGATTGTAAGCTCCAAGGAGCAGGGCGTATTAGATTGTAAGCTCTTAGGAGCAGGGCGTATTAGATTGTAAGCTCCAAGGAGCAGGGCGTATTAGATTGTAAGCTCCAAGGAGCAGGGTATATTAGATTGTAAGCTCTTAGGAGCAGGGTGTATTAGATTGTAAGCTCCAAGGAGCAGGGCGTATTAGATTGTAAGCTCTTAGGAGCAGGGTGTATTAGATTGTAAGCTCCAAGGAGCAGGGCGTATTAGATATGCCCTGCTCCAAGGAGCAGGGCATATTAGATTGTAAGCTCTTAGGAGCAGGGTGTATTAGATTGTAAGCTCCAAGGAGCAGGGTATATTAGATTGTAAGCTCTTAAGAGCAGGGTGTATTAGATTGTAAGCTCCAAGGAGCAGGGCGTATTAGATTGTAAGCTCTTAGGAGCAGGGTGTATTAGATTGTAAGCTCCTAGGAGCAGGGTATATTAGATTGTAAGCTCTTAGGAGCAGGGAGTATTAGATTGTAAGCTCCTAGGAGCAGGGTATATTAGATTGTAAGCTCTTAGGAGCAGGGTGTATTAGATTGTAAGCTCTTAGGAGCAGGGTGTATTAGATTGTAAGCTCCAAGGAGCAGGGTATATTAGATTGTAAGCTCTTAGGAGCAGGGTGTATTAGATTGTAAGCTCCAAGGAGCAGGGTGTATTAGATTGTAAGCTCTTAGGAGCAGGGTGTATTAGATTGTAAGCTCCTAGGAGCAGGGTATATGAGATTGTAAGCTCTTAGGAGCAGGGAGTATTAGATTGTAAGCTCCTAGGAGCAGAGTATATTAGATTGTAAGCTCTTAGGAGCAGGGAGTATTAGATTGTAAGCTCCTAGGAGCAGAGTATATTAGATTGTAAGCTCTTAGGAGCAGGGTGAATTAGATTGTAAGCTCTTAGGAGCAGGGAGTGTTAGATTGTAAGCTCCTAGGAGCAGGGTGTATTAGATTGTAAGCTCTTAGGAGCAGGGCGTATTAGATTGTAAGCTCTTAGGAGCAGGGAGTATTAGATTGTAAGCTCCAAGGAGCAGGGTGTATTAGATTTTAAGCTCCGAGGAGCAGGGTGTATTAGATTGTAAGCTCCAAGGAGCAGGGTATATTAGATTGTAAGCTCTTAGGAGCAGGGTGTATTAGATTGTAAGCTCCAAGGAGCAGGGTATATTAGATTGTAAGCTCTTAGGAGCAGGGTGTATTAGATTGTAAGCTCCAAGGAGCAGGGCGTATTAGATTGTAAGCTCTTAGGAGCAGGGTGTATTAGATTGTAAGCTCTTAGGAGCAGGGTGTATTAGATTGTAAGCTCCAAGGAGCAGGGTATATTAGATTGTAAGCTCTTAGGAGCAGGGTGTATTAGATTGTAAGCTCCAAGGAGCAGGGCGTATTAGATTGTAAGCTCTTAGGAGCAGGGTGTATTAGATTGTAAGCTCCAAGGAGCAGGGCGTATTAGATTGCAAGCTCTTAGGAGCAGGGTGTATTAGATTGTAAGCTCCAAGGAGCAGGGTATATTAGATTGTAAGCTCTTAAGAGCAGGGTGTATTAGATTGTAAGCTCCAAGGAGCAGGGCGTATTAGATTGTAAGCTCTTAGGAGCAGGGTGTATTAGATTGTAAGCTCCTAGGAGCAGGGTATATTAGATTGTAAGCTCTTAGGAGCAGGGAGTATTAGATTGTAAGCTCCTAGGAGAAGGGTGTATTAGATTGTAAGCTCTTAGGAGCAGGGTGTATTAGATTGTAAGCTCCAAGGAGCAGGGTATATTAGATTGTAAGCTCTTAGGAGCAGGGTGTATTGGATTGTAAGTTCCAAGGAGCAGGGCGTGTTAGATTGTAAGCTCTTAGGAGCAGGGTGTATTAGATTGTAAGCTCCAAGGAGCAGGGTATATGAGATTGTAAGCTCTTAGGAGCAGGGAGTATTAGATTGTAAGCTCCTAGGAGCAGAGTATATTAGATTGTAAGCTCTTAGGAGCAGGGTCTATTAGATTGTAAGCTCCAAGGAGCAGGGCGTATTAGATTGTAAACTCTTAGGAGCAGGGCGTATTAGATTGTAAGCGCCAAGGAGCAGGGCGTATTAGATTGTAAGCTCCAAGGAGCAGGGTATATTAGATTGTAAGCTCTTAGGAGCAGGGTGTATTAGATTGTAAGCTCCAAGGAGCAGTGCGTATTAGATTGTAAGCTCTTAGGAGCAGGGTGTATTAGATTGTAAGCTCCAAGGAGCAGGGCGTATTAGATTGTAAGCTCCAAGGAGCAGGGCGTATTAGATTGTAAGCTCTTAGGAGCAGGGTGTATTAGATTGTAAGCTCCAAGGAGCAGGGTATATTAGATTGTAAGCTCTTAAGAGCAGGGTGTATTAGATTGTAAGCTCCAAGGAGCAGGGTATATTAGATTGTAAGCTCTTAGGAGCAGAGTGTATTAGATTGTAAGCTCCTAGGAGCAGGGTATATTAGATTGTAAGCTCTTAGGAGCAGGGAGTATTAGATTGTAAGCTCCTAGGAGCAGGGTGTATTAGATTGTAAGCTCTTAGGAGCAGGGTGTATTAGATTGTAAGCTCCAAGGAGCAGGGTTTATTAGATTGTAAGCTCTTAGGAGCAGGGTGTATTAGATTGTAAGCTCCAAGGAGCAGGGCGTATTAGATTGTAAGCTCTTAGGAGCAGGGTGTATTAGATTGTAAGCTCCTAGGAGCAGGGTATATGAGATTGTAAGCTCTTAGGAGCAGGGAGTATTAGATTGTAAGCTCCTAGGAGCAGAGTATATTAGATTCTAAGCTCTTAGGAGCAGGGAGTATTAGATTGTAAGCTCCTAGGAGCAGAGTATATTAGATTGTAAGCTCTTAGGAGCAGGTTGAATTAGATTGTAAGCTCTTAGGAGCAGGGTGTGTTAGATTGTAAGCTCCTAGGAGCAGGGTGTATTAGATTGTAAGCTCTTAGGAGCAGGGCGTATTAGATTGTAAGCCTTTAGGAGCAGGGCGTATTAGATTGTAAGCTCTTAGTTGCAGGGAGTATTAGATTGTAAGGTCCAAGGAGCAGAGTGTATTAGATTTTAAACTCCGAGGAGCAGGGTGTATTAGATTGTAAGCTCCAAGGAGCAGGGTATATTAGATTGTAAGCTCTTAGGAGCAGGGTGTATTAGATTGTAAGCTCCAAGGAGCAGGGTATATTAGATTGTAAGCTCTTAGGAGCAGGGCGTATTAGATTGTAAGCTCTTAGGAGCAGGGCGTATTAGATTGTAAGCTCCTAGGAGCAGGGTGTATTAGATTGTAAGCTCCTAGGAGCAGGGCGTATTAGATTGTAAGCTCTTAGGAGCAGGGAGTATTAGATTGTAAGCTCCAAGGAGCAGGGTGTATTAGATTGTAAGCTCCAAGGAGCAGGGCGTATTAGATTGTAAGCTCCAAGGAGCAGGGCGTATTAGATTCTAAGCTCCTAGGAGCAGGGTGTATTAGATTGTAAGCTCTTAGGAGCAGGGTGTATTAGATTGTAAGCTCCTAGGAGCAGGGTGTATTAGATTGTAAGCTCTTAGGAGCAGGGTGTATTAGATTGTAAGCTCCTAGGAGCAGGGTATATTAGATTGTAAGCTCTTAGGAGCAGGGTGTATTAGATTGTAAGCTCCTAGGAGCAGGGTGTATTAGATTGTAAGCTCTTAGGAGCAGGGTGTATTAGATTGTAAGCTCTTAGGAGCAGGGAGTATTAGATTGTAAGCTCCTAGGAGCAGGGTATATTAGATTGTAAGCTCCTAGGAGCAGGGTGTATTAGATTGTAAGCTCTTAGGAGCAGGGCGTAATAGATTGTAAGCTCCAAGGAGCAGGGTTTATTAGATTGTAAGCTCCTAGGAGCAGGGTGTATTAGATTGTAAGCTCCAAGGAGCAGGGCGTATTAGATTGTAAGCTCCGAGGAGCAGGGTGTTTTAGATTGTAAGCTCCAAGGAGCAGGGTATATTAGATTGTAAGCTCCAAGGAGCAGGGTATATTAGATTGTAAGCTCTTAGGAGCAGGGTGTATTTGATTGTAAGCTCCAAGGAGCAGGGCGTATTAGATTGTAAGCTCTTAGGAGCAGGGCGTATTAGATTGTAAGCTCTTAGGAGCAGGGTGTATTAGATTGTAAGCTCTTAGGAGCAGGGTGTATTAGATTGTAAGCTCTTAGGAGCAGTGTGTATTAGATTGTAAGCTCCAAGGAGCAGGGCGTATTAGATTGTAAGCTCTTAGGAGCAGGGTGTATTAGATTGTAAGCTCTTAGTAGCAGGGTGTATTAGATTGTAAGCTCCAAGGAGCAGGGTATATTAGATTGTAAGCTCTTAGGAGCAGGGTGTATTAGATTGTAAGCTCCAAGGAGCAGGGCATTTTAGATTGTAAGCTCTTAGGAGCAGGGTGTATTAGATTGTAAGCTCTTAGGAGCAGGGTGTATTAGATTGTAAGCTCCAAGGAGCAGGGCGTATTAGATTCTAAGCTCTTAGGAGCAGTGTGTATTAGCTTGTAAGCTCCAAGGAGCAGGGTATATTAGATTGTAAGCTCTTAAGAGCAGGGTGTATTAGATTGTAAGCTCCAAGGAGCAGGGCGTATTAGATTGTAAGCTCTTAGGAGCAGGGTGTATTAGATTGTAAGCTCCTAGGAGCAGGGTATATTAGATTGTAAGCTCTTAGGAGCAGATAGTATTAGATTGTAAGCTCCTAGGAGCAGGGTATATTAGATTGTAAGCTCTTAGGAGCAGGGTGTATTAGATTGTAAGCTCTTAGGAGCAGGGTGTATTAGATTGTAAGCTCCAAGGAGCAGGGTATATTAGATTGTAAGCTCTTAGGAGCAGGGTGTATTAGATTGTAAGCTCCAAGGAGCAGGGCGTATTAGATTGTAAGCTCTTAGGAGCAGGGTGTATTAGATTGTAAGCTCCTAGGAGCAGGGTATATGAGATTGTAAGCTCTTAGGAGCAGGGAGTATTAGATTGTAAGCTCCTAGGAGCAGAGTATATTAGATTGTAAGCTCTTAGGAGCAGGGTGTATTAGATTGTAAGCTCTTAGGAGCAGGGTGTGGTAGATTGTAAGCTCCTAGGAGCAGGGTGTATTAGATTGTAAGCTCTTAGGAGCAGGGCGTATTAGATTGTAAGCTCTTAGGAGCAGGGCGTATTAGATTGTAAGCTCTTAGGAGCAGGGAGTATTAGATTGTAAGCTCCAAGGAGCAGGGTGTATTAGATTTTAAGCCCTGAGGAGCAGGGTGTATTAGATTGTAAGCTCCAAGGAGCAGGGTATATTAGATTGTAAGCTCTTAGGAGCAGGGTGTATTAGATTGTAAGCTCCAAGGAGCAGGGTATATTAGATTGTAAGCTCTTAGGAGCAGGGCGTATTAGATTGTAAGCTCTTAGGAGCAGGGCGTATTAGATTGTAAGCTCCTAGGAGCAGGGTGTATTAGATTGTAAGCTCTTAGGAGCAGGGCGTATTAGATTGTAGGCTCTTAGGAGCAGGGTATATTAGATTGTAAGCTCTTAGGAGCAGGGAGTATTAGATTGTAAGCTCCAAGGAGCAGGGTGTATTAGATTGTAAGCTCCAAGGAGCAGGGCGTATTAGATTGTAAGCTCCAAGGAGCAGGGCGTATTAGATTGTAAGCTCCTAGGAGCAGGGCGTATTAGATTCTAAGCTCCTAGGAGCAGGGTGTATTAGATTGTAAGCTCTTAGGAGCAGGGTGTATTAGATTGTAAGCTCCTAGGAGCAGGGTATATTAGATTGTAAGCTCTTAGGAGCAGGGTGTATTAGATTGTAAGCTCCAAGGAGCAGGGTGTATTAGATTGTAAGCTCTTAGGAGCAGGGTGTATTAGATTGTAAGCTCTTAGGAGCAGGGAGTATTAGATTGTAAGCTCCTAGGAGCAGGGCGTATTAGATTGTAAGCTCCTAGGAGCAGGGTGTATTAGGTTGTAAGCTCTTAGGAGCAGGGCGTAATAGATTGTAAGCTCCAAGGAGCAGGGTGTATTAGATTGTAAGCTCTTAGGAGCAGGGTGTATTAGATTGTAAGCTCCAAGGAGCAGGGCGTATTAGATTGTAAGCTCCGAGGAGCAGGGTGTATTAGATTGTAAGCTCCAAGGAGCAGGGTATATTAGATTGTAAGCTCTTAGGAGCAGGGTGTATTAGATTGTAAGCTCCAAGGAGCAGGGTGTATTAGATTGTAAGCTCTTAGGAGCAGGGTGTATTAGATTGTAAGCTCCAAGGAGCAGGGTATATTAGATTGTAAGCTCTTAGGAGCAGGGCGTATTAGATTGTAAGCTCTTAGGAGCAGGGCGTATTAGATTGTAAGCTCCTAGGAGCAGGGTATATTAGATTGTAAGCTCTTAGGAGCAGGGTGTATTAGATTGTAAGCTCCAAGGAGCAGGGTGTATTAGATTGTAAGCTCTTAGGAGCAGGGTGTATTAGATTGTAAGCTCTTAGGAGCAGGGAGTATTAGATTGTAAGCTCCTAGGAGCAGGGCGTATTAGATTGTAAGCTCCTAGGAGCAGGGTGTATTAGATTGTAAGCTCTTAGGAGCAGGGCGTAATAGATTGTAAGCTCCAAGGAGCAGGGTGTATTAGATTGTAAGCTCTTAGGAGCAGGGTGTATTAGATTGTAAGCTCCAAGGAGCAGGGCGTATTAGATTGTAAGCTCCGAGGAGCAGGGTGTACTAGATTGTAAGCTCCAAGGAGCAGGGTATATTAGATTGTAAGCTCTTAGGAGCAGGGTGTATTAGATTGTAAGCTCCAAGGAGCAGGGTGTATTAGATTGTAAGCTCTTAGGAGCAGGGTGTATTAGATTGTAAGCTCTTAGGAGCAGGGTGTATTAGATTGTAAGCTCTTAGGAGCAGGGTGTATTAGATTGTAAGCTCCAAGGAGCAGGGCGTATTAGATTGTAAGCTCCAAGGAGCAGGGCGTATTAGATTGTAAGCTCTTAGGAGCATGGTGTATTAGATTGTAAGCTCCAAGGAGCAGGGTATATTAGATTGTAAGCTCTTAGGAGCAGGGTGTATTAGATTGTAAGCTCCAAGGAGCAGGGCGTATTAGATTGTAAGCTCTTAGGAGCAGGGTGTATTAGATTGTAAGCTCTTAGGAGCAGGGTGTATTAGATTGTAGGCTCTTAGGAGAAGGGTGTATTAGATTGTAAGCTCCAAGGAGCAGGGCGTATTAGATTGTAAGCTCTTAGGAGCAGGGTGTATTATATTGTAAGCTCCAAGGAGCAGGGCGTATTAGATTGTAAGCTCCAAGGAGCAGGGCGTATTAGATTGTAAGCTCTTAGGAGCAGGGTGTATTAGATTGTAAGCTCCAAGGAGCAGGGTATATTAGATTGTAAGCTCTTAGGAGCAGGGTATATTAGATTGTAAGCTCTTAGGAGCAGGGCGTATTAGATTGTAAGCTCTTAGGAGCAGGGCGTATTAGATTGTAAGCTCCTAGGAGCAGGGTGTATTAGATTGTAAGCTCCTAGGAGCAGGGCGTATTAGATTGTAAGCTCTTAGGAGCAGGGAGTATTAGATTGTAAGCTCCAAGGAGCAGGGTGTATTAGATTGTAAGCTCCAAGGAGCAGGGCGTATTAGATTGTAAGCTCCAAGGAGCAGGGCGTATTAGATTCTAAGCTCCTAGGAGCAGGGTGTATTAGATTGTAAGCTCTTAGGAGCAGGGTGTATTAGATTGTAAGCTCCTAGGAGCAGGGTGTATTAGATTGTAAGCTCTTAGGAGCAGGGTGTATTAGATTGTAAGCTCCTAGGAGCAGGGTATATTAGATTGTAAGCTCTTAGGAGCAGGGTGTATTAGATTGTAAGCTCCTAGGAGCAGGGTGTATTAGATTGTAAGCTCTTAGGAGCAGGGTGTATTAGATTGTAAGCTCTTAGGAGCAGGGAGTATTAGATTGTAAGCTCCTAGGAGCAGGGTATATTAGATTGTAAGCTCCTAGGAGCAGGGTGTATTAGATTGTAAGCTCTTAGGAGCAGGGCGTAATAGATTGTAAGCTCCAAGGAGCAGGGTTTATTAGATTGTAAGCTCCTAGGAGCAGGGTGTATTAGATTGTAAGCTCCAAGGAGCAGGGCGTATTAGATTGTAAGCTCCGAGGAGCAGGGTGTATTAGATTGTAAGCTCCAAGGAGCAGGGTATATTAGATTGTAAGCTCCAAGGAGCAGGGTATATTAGATTGTAAGCTCTTAGGAGCAGGGTGTATTTGATTGTAAGCTCCAAGGAGCAGGGCGTATTAGATTGTAAGCTCTTAGGAGCAGGGCGTATTAGATTGTAAGCTCTTAGGAGCAGGGTGTATTAGATTGTAAGCTCTTAGGAGCAGGGTGTATTAGATTGTAAGCTCTTAGGAGCAGTGTGTATTAGATTGTAAGCTCCAAGGAGCAGGGCGTATTAGATTGTAAGCTCTTAGGAGCAGGGTGTATTAGATTGTAAGCTCTTAGTAGCAGGGTGTATTAGATTGTAAGCTCCAAGGAGCAGGGTATATTAGATTGTAAGCTCTTAGGAGCAGGGTGTATTAGATTGTAAGCTCCAAGGAGCAGGGCATTTTAGATTGTAAGCTCTTAGGAGCAGGGTGTATTAGATTGTAAGCTCTTAGGAGCAGGGTGTATTAGATTGTAAGCTCCAAGGAGCAGGGCGTATTAGATTCTAAGCTCTTAGGAGCAGTGTGTATTAGCTTGTAAGCTCCAAGGAGCAGGGTATATTAGATTGTAAGCTCTTAAGAGCAGGGTGTATTAGATTGTAAGCTCCAAGGAGCAGGGCGTATTAGATTGTAAGCTCTTAGGAGCAGGGTGTATTAGATTGTAAGCTCCTAGGAGCAGGGTATATTAGATTGTAAGCTCTTAGGAGCAGATAGTATTAGATTGTAAGCTCCTAGGAGCAGGGTATATTAGATTGTAAGCTCTTAGGAGCAGGGTGTATTAGATTGTAAGCTCTTAGGAGCAGGGTGTATTAGATTGTAAGCTCCAAGGAGCAGGGTATATTAGATTGTAAGCTCTTAGGAGCAGGGTGTATTAGATTGTAAGCTCCAAGGAGCAGGACGTATTAGATTGTAAGCTCTTAGGAGCAGGGTGTATTAGATTGTAAGCTCCTAGGAGCAGGGTATATGAGATTGTAAGCTTTTAGGAGCAGGGAGTATTAGATTGTAAGCTCCTAGGAGCAGAGTATATTAGATTGTAAGCTCTTAGGAGCAGGGTGTATTAGATTGTAAGCTCTTAGGAGCAGGGTGTTAGATTGTAAGCTCCTAGGAGCAGGGTGTATTAGATTGTAAGCTCTTAGGAGCAGGGCGTATTAGATTGTAAGCTCTTAGGAGCAGGGCGTATTAGATTGTAAGCTCTTAGGAGCAGAAAGTATTAGATTGTAAGCTCCAAGGAGCAGGGTGTATTAGATTTTAAGCCCTGAGGAGCAGGGTGTATTAGATTGTAAGCTCCAAGGAGCAGGGTATATTAGATTGTAAGCTCTTAGGAGCAGGGTGTATTAGATTGTAAGCTCCAAGGAGCAGGGTATATTAGATTGTAAGCTCTTAGGAGCAGGGCGTATTAGATTGTAAGCTCTTAGGAGCAGGGCGTATTAGATTGTAAGCTCCTAGGAGCAGGGTGTATTAGATTGTAAGCTCTTAGGAGCAGGGCGTATTAGATTGTAGGCTCTTAGGAGCAGGGTATATTAGATTGTAAGCTCTTAGGAGCAGGGAGTATTAGATTGTAAGCTCCAAGGAGCAGGGTGTATTAGATTGTAAGCTCCAAGGAGCAGGGCGTATTAGATTGTAAGCTCCAAGGAGCAGGGCGTATTAGATTGTAAGCTCCTAGGAGCAGGGCGTATTAGATTCTAAGCTCCTAGGAGCAGGGTGTATTAGATTGTAAGCTCTTAGGAGCAGGGTGTATTAGATTGTAAGCTCCTAGGAGCAGGGTATATTAGATTGTAAGCTCTTAGGAGCAGGGTGTATTAGATTGTAAGCTCCAAGGAGCAGGGTGTATTAGATTGTAAGCTCTTAGGAGCAGGGTGTATTAGATTGTAAGCTCTTAGGAGCAGGGAGTATTAGATTGTAAGCTCCTAGGAGCAGGGCGTATTAGATTGTAAGCTCCTAGGAGCAGGGTGTATTAGGTTGTAAGCTCTTAGGAGCAGGGCGTAATAGATTGTAAGCTCCAAGGAGCAGGGTGTATTAGATTGTAAGCTCTTAGGAGCAGGGTGTATTAGATTGTAAGCTCCAAGGAGCAGGGCGTATTAGATTGTAAGCTCCGAGGAGCAGGGTGTATTAGATTGTAAGCTCCAAGGAGCAGGGTATATTAGATTGTAAGCTCTTAGGAGCAGGGTGTATTAGATTGTAAGCTCCAAGGAGCAGGGTGTATTAGATTGTAAGCTCTTAGGAGCAGGGTGTATTAGATTGTAAGCTCCAAGGAGCAGGGTATATTAGATTGTAAGCTCTTAGGAGCAGGGCGTATTAGATTGTAAGCTCTTAGGAGCAGGGCGTATTAGATTGTAAGCTCCTAGGAGCAGGGTATATTAGATTGTAAGCTCTTAGGAGCAGGGTGTATTAGATTGTAAGCTCCAAGGAGCAGGGTGTATTAGATTGTAAGCTCTTAGGAGCAGGGTGTATTAGATTGTAAGCTCTTAGGAGCAGGGAGTATTAGATTGTAAGCTCCTAGGAGCAGGGCGTATTAGATTGTAAGCTCCTAGGAGCAGGGTGTATTAGATTGTAAGCTCTTAGGAGCAGGGCGTAATAGATTGTAAGCTCCAAGGAGCAGGGTGTATTAGATTGTAAGCTCTTAGGAGCAGGGTGTATTAGATTGTAAGCTCCAAGGAGCAGGGCGTATTAGATTGTAAGCTCCGAGGAGCAGGGTGTACTAGATTGTAAGCTCCAAGGAGCAGGGTATATTAGATTGTAAGCTCTTAGGAGCAGGGTGTATTAGATTGTAAGCTCCAAGGAGCAGGGTGTATTAGATTGTAAGCTCTTAGGAGCAGGGTGTATTAGATTGTAAGCTCTTAGGAGCAGGGTGTATTAGATTGTAAGCTCTTAGGAGCAGGGTGTATTAGATTGTAAGCTCCAAGGAGCAGGGCGTATTAGATTGTAAGCTCCAAGGAGCAGGGCGTATTAGATTGTAAGCTCTTAGGAGCATGGTGTATTAGATTGTAAGCTCCAAGGAGCAGGGTATATTAGATTGTAAGCTCTTAGGAGCAGGGTGTATTAGATTGTAAGCTCCAAGGAGCAGGGCGTATTAGATTGTAAGCTCTTAGGAGCAGGGTGTATTAGATTGTAAGCTCTTAGGAGCAGGGTGTATTAGATTGTAGGCTCTTAGGAGAAGGGTGTATTAGATTGTAAGCTCCAAGGAGCAGGGCGTATTAGATTGTAAGCTCTTAGGAGCAGGGTGTATTATATTGTAAGCTCCAAGGAGCAGGGCGTATTAGATTGTAAGCTCCAAGGAGCAGGGCGTATTAGATTGTAAGCTCTTAGGAGCAGGGTGTATTAGATTGTAAGCTCCAAGGAGCAGGGTATATTAGATTGTAAGCTCTTAGGAGCAGGGTATATTAAATTGTAAGCTCCAAGGAGCAGGGTATATTAGATTGTAAGCTCTTAGGAGCAGGGTGTATTAGATTGTAAGCTCCAAGGAGCAGGGTATATTAGATTGTAAGCTCTTAGGAGAAGGGTGTATTAGATTGTAAGCTCCAAGGAGCAGGGCATATTAGATTGTAAGCTCTTAGGAGCAGGGTGTATTAGATTGTAAGCTCCAAGGAGCAGGGCGTATTAGATTGTAAGCTCCAAGGAGCAGGGCGTATTAGATTGTAAGCTCTTAGGAGCAGGGTGTATTAGATTGTAAGCTCCAAGGAGCAGGGTATATTAGATTGTAAGCTCTTAGGAGCAGGGTATATTAGATTGTAAGCTCCAAGGAGCAGGGTATATTAGATTGTAAGCTCTTAGGAGCAGGGTGTATTAGATTGTAAGCTCCAAGGAGCAGGCTATATTAGATTGTAAGCTCTTAGGAGAAGGGTGTATTAGATTGTAAGCTCCAAGGAGCAGGGCGTATTAGATTGTAAGCTCTTAGGAGCAGGGTGTATTAGATTGTAAGCTCCAAGGAGCAGGGCGTATTAGATTGTAAGCTCCAAGGAGCAGGGCGTATTAGATTCTAAGCTCTTAGGAGCAGGGTGTATTAGATTGTAAGCTCCAAGGAGCAGGGTATATTAGATTGTAAGCTCTTAAGAGCAGGGTGTATTAGGTTGTAAGCTCCAAGGAGCAGGGCGCATTAGATTGTAAGCTCTTAGGAGCAGGGTGTATTAGATTGTAAGCTCCTAGGAGCAGGGTATATTAGATTGTAAGCTCTTAGGAGCAGGGAGTATTAGATTGTAAGCTCCTAGGAGCAGGGTATATTAGATTGTAAGCTCTTAGGAGCAGGGTGTATTAGATTGTAAGCTCTTAGGAGCAGGGTGTATTAGATTGTAAGCTCCAAGGAGCAGGGTATATTAGATTGTAAGCTCTTAGGAGCAGGGTGTATTAGATTGTAAGCTCCAAGGAGCAGGGCGTATTAGATTGTAAGCTCTTAGGAGCAGGGTGTATTAGATTGTAAGCTCCTAGGAGCAGGGTATATGAGATTGTAAGCTCTTAGGAGCAGGGAGTATTAGATTGTAAGCTCCTAGGTGCAGAGTATATTAGATTGTAAGCTCTTAGGAGCAGGGTGTATTAGATTGTAAGCTCTTAGGAGCAGGGTGTGTTAGATTGTAAGCTCCTAGGAGCAGGGTGTATTAGATTGTAAGCTCTTAGGAGCAGGGCGTATTAGATTGTAAGCTCTTAGGAGCAGGGCGTATTAGATTGTAAGCTCTTAGGAGCAGGGAGTATTAGATTGTAAGCTCCAAGGAGCAGGGTGTATTAGATTGTAAGCTCCAAGGAGCAGGGTGTATTAGATTGTAAGCTCCAAGGAGCAGGGTGTATTAGATTTTAAGCTCCGAGGAGCAGGGTGTATTAGATTGTAAGCTCCAAGGAGCAGGGTATATTAGATTGTAAGCTCTTAGGAGCAGGGTGTATTAGATTGTAAGCTCCAAGGAGCAGGGTATATTAGATTGTAAGCTCTTAGGAGCAGGGCGTATTAGATTGTAAGCTCTTAGGAGCAGGGCGTATTAGATTGTAAGCTCCTAGGAGCAGGGTGTATTAGATTGTAAGCTCTTAGGAGCAGGGCGTATTAGATTGTAAGCTCTTAGGAGCAGGGTATATTAGATTGTAAGCTCTTAGGAGCAGGGAGTATTAGATTGTAAGCTCCAAGGAGCAAGGTGTATTAGATTGTAAGCTCCAAGGAGCAGGGCGTATTAGATTGTAAGCTCCTAGGAGCAGGGTGTATTAGATTGTAAGCTCCTAGGAGCAGGGTGTATTAGATTGTAAGCTCTTAGGAGCAGGGTGTATTAGATTGTAAGCTCCTTGGAGCAGGGTATATTAGATTGTAAGCTCTTAGGAGCAGGGTGTATTAGATTGTAAGCTCCAAGGAGCAGGGTGTATTAGATTGTAAGCTCTTAGGAGCAGGGTGTATTAGATTGTAAGCTCTTAGGAGCAGGGAGTATTAGATTGTAAGCTCCTAGGAGCAGGGCATATTAGATTGTAAGCTCCTAGGAGCAGGGTGTATTAGATTGTAAGCTCTTAGGAGCAGGGCGTAATAGTTTGTAAGCTCCAAGGAGCAGGGTGTATTAGATTGTAAGCTCTTAGGAGCAGGGTGTATTAGATTGTAAGCTCCAAGGAGCAGGGCGTATTAGATTGTAAGCTCCGAGGAGCAGGGTGTATTAGATTGTAAGCTCCAAGGAGCAGGGTATATTAGATTGTAAGCTCTTAGGAGCAGGGTGTATTAGATTGTAAGCTCCAAGGAGCAGGGTGTATTAGATTGTAAGCTCTTAGGAGCAGGGTGTATTAGATTGTAAGCTCCTAGGAGCAGGGTATATGAGATTGTAAGCTCTTAGGAGCAGGGAGTATTAGATTGTAAGCTCCTAGGAGCAGAGTATATTAGATTGTAAGCTCTTAGGAGCAGGGTGTATTAGATTGTAAGCTCTTAGGAGCAGGGTGTGTTAGATTGTAAGCTCCTAGGAGCAGGGTGTATTAGATTGTAAGCTCTTAGGAGCAGGGCGTATTAGATTGTAAGCTCTTAGGAGCAGGGCGTATTAGATTGTAAGCTCTTAGGAGCAGAAAGTATTAGATTGTAAGCTCCAAGGAGCAGGGTGTATTAGATTTTAAGCCCTGAGGAGCAGGGTGTATTAGATTGTAAGCTCCAAGGAGCAGGGTATATTAGATTGTAAGCTCTTAGGAGCAGGGTGTATTAGATTGTAAGCTCCAAGGAGCAGGGTATATTAGATTGTAAGCTCTTAGGAGCAGGGCGTATTAGATTGTAAGCTCTTAGGAGCAGGGCGTATTAGATTGTAAGCTCCTAGGAGCAGGGTGTATTAGATTGTAAGCTCTTAGGAGCAGGGCGTATTAGATTGTAGGCTCTTAGGAGCAGGGTATATTAGATTGTAAGCTCTTAGGAGCAGGGAGTATTAGATTGTAAGCTCCAAGGAGCAGGGTGTATTAGATTGTAAGCTCCAAGGAGCAGGGCGTATTAGATTGTAAGCTCCAAGGAGCAGGGCGTATTAGATTGTAAGCTCCTAGGAGCAGGGCGTATTAGATTCTAAGCTCCTAGGAGCAGGGTGTATTAGATTGTAAGCTCTTAGGAGCAGGGTGTATTAGATTGTAAGCTCCTAGGAGCAGGGTATATTAGATTGTAAGCTCTTAGGAGCAGGGTGTATTAGATTGTAAGCTCCAAGGAGCAGGGTGTATTAGATTGTAAGCTCTTAGGAGCAGGGTGTATTAGATTGTAAGCTCTTAGGAGCAGGGAGTATTAGATTGTAAGCTCCTAGGAGCAGGGCGTATTAGATTGTAAGCTCCTAGGAGCAGGGTGTATTAGGTTGTAAGCTCTTAGGAGCAGGGCGTAATAGATTGTAAGCTCCAAGGAGCAGGGTGTATTAGATTGTAAGCTCTTAGGAGCAGGGTGTATTAGATTGTAAGCTCCAAGGAGCAGGGCGTATTAGATTGTAAGCTCCGAGGAGCAGGGTGTATTAGATTGTAAGCTCCAAGGAGCAGGGTATATTAGATTGTAAGCTCTTAGGAGCAGGGTGTATTAGATTGTAAGCTCCAAGGAGCAGGGTGTATTAGATTGTAAGCTCTTAGGAGCAGGGTGTATTAGATTGTAAGCTCCAAGGAGCAGGGTATATTAGATTGTAAGCTCTTAGGAGCAGGGCGTATTAGATTGTAAGCTCTTAGGAGCAGGGCGTATTAGATTGTAAGCTCCTAGGAGCAGGGTATATTAGATTGTAAGCTCTTAGGAGCAGGGTGTATTAGATTGTAAGCTCCAAGGAGCAGGGTGTATTAGATTGTAAGCTCTTAGGAGCAGGGTGTATTAGATTGTAAGCTCTTAGGAGCAGGGAGTATTAGATTGTAAGCTCCTAGGAGCAGGGCGTATTAGATTGTAAGCTCCTAGGAGCAGGGTGTATTAGATTGTAAGCTCTTAGGAGCAGGGCGTAATAGATTGTAAGCTCCAAGGAGCAGGGTGTATTAGATTGTAAGCTCTTAGGAGCAGGGTGTATTAGATTGTAAGCTCCAAGGAGCAGGGCGTATTAGATTGTAAGCTCCGAGGAGCAGGGTGTACTAGATTGTAAGCTCCAAGGAGCAGGGTATATTAGATTGTAAGCTCTTAGGAGCAGGGTGTATTAGATTGTAAGCTCCAAGGAGCAGGGTGTATTAGATTGTAAGCTCTTAGGAGCAGGGTGTATTAGATTGTAAGCTCTTAGGAGCAGGGTGTATTAGATTGTAAGCTCTTAGGAGCAGGGTGTATTAGATTGTAAGCTCCAAGGAGCAGGGCGTATTAGATTGTAAGCTCCAAGGAGCAGGGCGTATTAGATTGTAAGCTCTTAGGAGCATGGTGTATTAGATTGTAAGCTCCAAGGAGCAGGGTATATTAGATTGTAAGCTCTTAGGAGCAGGGTGTATTAGATTGTAAGCTCCAAGGAGCAGGGCGTATTAGATTGTAAGCTCTTAGGAGCAGGGTGTATTAGATTGTAAGCTCTTAGGAGCAGGGTGTATTAGATTGTAGGCTCTTAGGAGAAGGGTGTATTAGATTGTAAGCTCCAAGGAGCAGGGCGTATTAGATTGTAAGCTCTTAGGAGCAGGGTGTATTATATTGTAAGCTCCAAGGAGCAGGGCGTATTAGATTGTAAGCTCCAAGGAGCAGGGCGTATTAGATTGTAAGCTCTTAGGAGCAGGGTGTATTAGATTGTAAGCTCCAAGGAGCAGGGTATATTAGATTGTAAGCTCTTAGGAGCAGGGTATATTAGATTGTAAGCTCCAAGGAGCAGGGTATATTAGATTGTAAGCTCTTAGGAGCAGGGTGTATTAGATTGTAAGCTCCAAGGAGCAGGGTATATTAGATTGTAAGCTCTTAGGAGAAGGGTGTATTAGATTGTAAGCTCCAAGGAGCAGGGCATATTAGATTGTAAGCTCTTAGGAGCAGGGTGTATTAGATTGTAAGCTCCAAGGAGCAGGGCGTATTAGATTGTAAGCTTCAAGGAGCAGGGCGTATTAGATTGTAAGCTCTTAGGAGCAGGGTGTATTAGATTGTAAGCTCCAAGGAGCAGGGTATATTAGATTGTAAGCTCTTAGGAGCAGGGTATATTAGATTGTAAGCTCCAAGGAGCAGGGTATATTAGATTGTAAGCTCTTAGGAGCAGGGTGTATTAGATTGTAAGCTCCAAGGAGCAGGCTATATTAGATTGTAAGCTCTTAGGAGAAGGGTGTATTAGATTGTAAGCTCCAAGGAGCAGGGCGTATTAGATTGTAAGCTCTTAGGAGCAGGGTGTATTAGATTGTAAGCTCCAAGGAGCAGGGCGTATTAGATTGTAAGCTCCAAGGAGCAGGGCGTATTAGATTCTAAGCTCTTAGGAGCAGGGTGTATTAGATTGTAAGCTCCAAGGAGCAGGGTATATTAGATTGTAAGCTCTTAAGAGCAGGGTGTATTAGGTTGTAAGCTCCAAGGAGCAGGGCGCATTAGATTGTAAGCTCTTAGGAGCAGGGTGTATTAGATTGTAAGCTCCTAGGAGCAGGGTATATTAGATTGTAAGCTCTTAGGAGCAGGGAGTATTAGATTGTAAGCTCCTAGGAGCAGGGTATATTAGATTGTAAGCTCTTAGGAGCAGGGTGTATTAGATTGTAAGCTCTTAGGAGCAGGGTGTATTAGATTGTAAGCTCCAAGGAGCAGGGTATATTAGATTGTAAGCTCTTAGGAGCAGGGTGTATTAGATTGTAAGCTCCAAGGAGCAGGGCGTATTAGATTGTAAGCTCTTAGGAGCAGGGTGTATTAGATTGTAAGCTCCTAGGAGCAGGGTATATGAGATTGTAAGCTCTTAGGAGCAGGGAGTATTAGATTGTAAGCTCCTAGGTGCAGAGTATATTAGATTGTAAGCTCTTAGGAGCAGGGTGTATTAGATTGTAAGCTCTTAGGAGCAGGGTGTGTTAGATTGTAAGCTCCTAGGAGCAGGGTGTATTAGATTGTAAGCTCTTAGGAGCAGGGCGTATTAGATTGTAAGCTCTTAGGAGCAGGGCGTATTAGATTGTAAGCTCTTAGGAGCAGGGAGTATTAGATTGTAAGCTCCAAGGAGCAGGGTGTATTAGATTGTAAGCTCCAAGGAGCAGGGTGTATTAGATTGTAAGCTCCAAGGAGCAGGGTGTATTAGATTTTAAGCTCCGAGGAGCAGGGTGTATTAGATTGTAAGCTCCAAGGAGCAGGGTATATTAGATTGTAAGCTCTTAGGAGCAGGGTGTATTAGATTGTAAGCTCCAAGAAGCAGGGTATATTAGATTGTAAGCTCTTAGGAGCAGGGCGTATTAGATTGTAAGCTCTTAGGAGCAGGGCGTATTAGATTGTAAGCTCCTAGGAGCAGGGTGTATTAGATTGTAAGCTCTTAGGAGCAGGGCGTATTAGATTGTAAGCTCTTAGGAGCAGGGTATATTAGATTGTAAGCTCTTAGGAGCAGGGAGTATTAGATTGTAAGCTCCAAGGAGCAAGGTGTATTAGATTGTAAGCTCCAAGGAGCAGGGCGTATTAGATTGTAAGCTCCTAGGAGCAGGGTGTATTAGATTGTAAGCTCCTAGGAGCAGGGTGTATTAGATTGTAAGCTCTTAGGAGCAGGGTGTATTAGATTGTAAGCTCCTTGGAGCAGGGTATATTAGATTGTAAGCTCTTAGGAGCAGGGTGTATTAGATTGTAAGCTCCAAGGAGCAGGGTGTATTAGATTGTAAGCTCTTAGGAGCAGGGTGTATTAGATTGTAAGCTCTTAGGAGCAGGGAGTATTAGATTGTAAGCTCCTAGGAGCAGGGCATATTAGATTGTAAGCTCCTAGGAGCAGGGTGTATTAGATTGTAAGCTCTTAGGAGCAGGGCGTAATAGTTTGTAAGCTCCAAGGAGCAGGGTGTATTAGATTGTAAGCTCTTAGGAGCAGGGTGTATTAGATTGTAAGCTCCAAGGAGCAGGGCGTATTAGATTGTAAGCTCCGAGGAGCAGGGTGTATTAGATTGTAAGCTCCAAGGAGCAGGGTATATTAGATTGTAAGCTCTTAGGAGCAGGGTGTATTAGATTGTAAGCTCCAAGGAGCAGGGTGTATTAGATTGTAAGCTCTTAGGAGCAGGGTGTATTCGATTGTAAGCTCCAAGGAGCAGGGTATATTAGATTGTAAGCTCTTAGGAGCAGGGCGTATTAGATTGTAAGCTCTTAGGAGCAGGGTGTATTAGATTGTAAGCTCTTAGGTGCAGGGTGTATTAGATTGTAAGCTCTTAGGAGCAGGGAGTATTAGATTGTAAGCTCCTAGGAGCAGGGCGTATTAGATTGTAAGCTCCTAGGAGCAGGGTGTATTAGATTGTAAGCTCTTAGGAGCAGGGCGTAATAGATTGTAAGCTCCAAGGAGCAGGGTGTATTAGATTGTAAGCTCTTAGGAGCAGGGTGTATTAGATTGTAAGCTCCAAGGAGCAGGGCGTATTAGATTATAAGCTCTGAGGAGCAGGGTGTATTAGATTGTAAGCTCCAAGGAGCAGGGTATATTAGATTGTAAGCTCTTAGGAGCAGGGTGTATTAGATTGTAAGCTCCAAGGAGCAGGGTGTATTAGATTGTAAGCTCTTAGGAGCAGGGTGTATTAGATTGTAAGCTCTTAGGAGCAGGGTGTATTAGATTGTAAGCTCTTAGGAGCAGGGTGTATTAGATTGTAAGCTCCAAGGAGCAGGGCGTATTAGATTGTAAGCTCTTAGGAGCATGGTGTATTAGATTGTAAGCTCCAAGGAGCAGGGTATATTAGATTGTAAGCTCTTAGGAGCAGGGTGTATTAGATTGTAAGCTCCAAGGAGCAGGGCGTATTAGATTGTAAGCTCTTAGGAGCAGGGTGTATTAGATTGTAAGCTCTTAGGAGCAGGGTGTATTAGATTGTAAGCTCTTAGAAGAAGGGTGTATTAGATTGTAAGCTCCAAGGAGCAGGGCGTATTAGATTGTAAGCTCTTAGGAGCAGGGTGTATTAGATTTTAAGCTCCAAGGAGCAGGGCGTATTAGATTGTAAGCTCTTAGGAGCAGGGTATATTAGATTGTAAGCTCCAAGGAGCAGGATGTATTAGATTGTAAGCTCTTAGGAGCAGGGTGTATTAGATTGTAAGCTCCAAGGAGCAGGGTATATTAGATTGTAAGCTCTTAGGAGCAGGGTGTATTAGATTGTAAGCTCCAAGGAGCAGGGCGTATTAGATTGTAAGCTCTTAGGAGCAGGGTGTATTAGATTGTAAGCTCCAAGGAGCAGGGCGTATTAGATTGTAAGCTCTTAGGAGCAGGGTATATTAGATTGTAAGCTCCAAGGAGCAGGATGTATTAGATTGTAAGCTCTTAGGAGCAGGGTGTATTAGATTGTAAGCTCCAAGGAGCAGGGTATATTAGATTGTAAGCTCTTAGGAGAAGGGTGTATTAGATTGTAAGCTCCAAGGAGCAGGGCGTATTACATTGTAAGCTCTTAGGAGCAGGGTGTATTAGATTGTAAGCTCCAAGGAGCAGGGCGTATTAGATTGTAAGCTCCAAGGAGCAGGGCGTATTAGATTGTAAGCTCTTAGGAGCAGGGTGTATTAGATTGTAAGCTCCAAGGAGCAGGGTATATTAGATTGTAAGCTCTTAGGAGCAGGGTGTATTAGATTGTAAGCTCCATGGAGCAGGGTGTATTAGATTGTAAGCTCCTAGGAGCAGGGTATATTAGATTGTAAGCTCTTAGGAGCAGGGAGTATTAGATTGTAAGCTCTTAGGAGCAGGGAGTATTAGATTGTAAGCTCCTAGGAGCAGGGTATATTAGATTGTAAGCTCTTAGGAGCAGGGAGTATTAGATTGTAAGCTCCAAGGAGCAGGGTATATTAGATTGTAAGCTCTTAGGAGCAGGGTGTATTAGATTGTAAGCTCCAAGGAGCAGGGCGTATTAGATTGTAAGCTCTTAGGAGCAGGGTGTATTAGATTGTAAGCTCCAAGGAGCAGGGCGTATTAGATTGTAAGCTCTTAGGAGCAGGGTGTATTAGATTGTAAGCTCCTAGGAGCAGGGTATATTAGATTGTAAGCTCTTAGGAGCAGGGAGTATTAGATTGTAAGCTCCTAGGAGCAGGGTATATTAGATTGTAAGCTCTTAGGAGCAGGGTGTATTAGATTGTAAGCTCTTAGGAGCAGGGTGTATTAGATTGTAAGCTCCAAGGAGCAGGGCGTATTAGATTGTAAGCTCTTAGGAGCAGGGTGTATTAGATTGTAAGCTCCTAGGAGCAGGGTATATGAGATTGTAAGCTCTTAGGAGCAGGGAGTATTAGATTGTAAGCTCCTAGGAGCAGAGTATATTTGATTGTAAGCTCTTAGGAGCAGGGTGTATTAGATTGTAAGCTCCAAGGAGCAGGGCGTATTAGATTGTAAGCTCCAAGGAGCAGGGTATATTAGATTGTAAGCTCTTAGGAGCAGGGTGTATTAGATTGTAAGCTCCAAGGAGCAGGGCGTATTAGATTGTAAGCTCTTAGGAGCAGGGTGTATTAGATTGTAAGCTCCAAGGAGCAGGGCGTATTAGATTGTAAGCTCTTAGGAGCAGGGTGTATTAGATTGTAAGCTCCTAGGAGCAGGGTATATTAGATTGTAAGCTCTTAGGAGCAGGGAGTATTAGATTGTAAGCTCCTAGGAGCAGGGTATATTAGATTGTAAGCTCTTAGGAGCAGGGTGTATTAGATTGTAAGCTCTTAGGAGCAGGGTGTATTAGATTGTAAGCTCCAAGGAGCAGGGCGTATTAGATTGTAAGCTCTTAGGAGCAGGGTGTATTAGATTGTAAGCTCCTAGGAGCAGGGTATATGAGATTGTAAGCTCTTAGGAGCAGGGAGTATTAGATTGTAAGCTCCTAGGAGCAGAGTATATTTGATTGTAAGCTCTTAGGAGCAGGGTGTATTAGATTGTAAGCTCCAAGGAGCAGGGCGTATTAGATTGTAAGCTCCAAGGAGCAGGGTATATTAGATTGTAAGCTCTTAGGAGCAGGGTGTATTAGATTGTAAGCTCCAAGGAGCAGGGCGTATTAGATTGTAAGCTCTTAGGAGCAGGGTGTATTAGATTGTAAGCTCCTAGGAGCAGGTTATATTAGATTGTAAGCTCTTAGGAGCAGGGAGTATTAGATTGTAAGCTCCTAGGAGCAGGGTATATTAGATTGTAAGCTCTTAGGAGCAGGGTGTATTAGATTGTAAGCTCTTAGGAGCAGGGTGTATTAGATTGTAAGCTCCAAGGAGCAGGGTATATTAGATTGTAAGCTCTTAGGAGCAGGGTGTATTAGATTGTAAGCTCCAAGGAGCAGGGCGTATTAGATTGTAAGCTCTTAGGAGCAGGGTGTATTAGATTGTAAGCTCCTAGGAGCAGGGTATATGAGATTGTAAGCTCTTAGGAGCAGGGAGTATTAGATTGTAAGCTCCTAGGAGCAGAGTATATTAGATTGTAAGCTCTTAGGCGCAGGGTGTATTAGATTGTAAGCTCTTAGGAGCAGGGTGTGTTAGATTGTAAGCTCCTAGGAGCAGGGTGTATTAGATTGTAAGCTCTTAGGAGCAGGGCGTATTAGATTGTAAGCTCTTAGGAGCAGGGCGTATTAGATTGTAAGCTCTTAGGAGCAGGGAGTATTAGATTGTAAGCTCCAAGGAGCAGGGTGTATTAGATTTTAAGCTCCGAGGAGCAGGGTGTATTAGATTGTAAGCTCCAAGGAGCAGGGTATATTAGATTGTAAGCTCTTAGGAGCAGGGCATATTAGATTGTAAGCTCTTAGGAGCAGGGCGTATTAGATTGTAAGCTCCTAGGAGCAGGGTGTATTAGATTGTAAGCTCTTAGGAGCAGGGCGTATTAGATTGTAAGCTCTTAGGAGCAGGGTATATTAGATTGTAAGCTCTTAGGAGCAGGGAGTATTAGATTGTAAGCTCCAAGGAGCAGGGTGTATTAGATTGTAAGCTCCAAGGAGCAGGGCGTATTAGATTGTAAGCTCCAAGGAGCAGGGCGTATTAGATTGTAAGCTCCTGAGAGCAGGGTCTATTAGATTGTAAGCTCTTAGGAGCAGGGTGTATTAGATTGTAAGCTCCTAGGAGCAGGGTGTATTAGATTGTAAGCTCTTAGGAGCAGGGTGTATTAGATTGTAAGCTCCTAGGAGCAGGGTATATTAGATTGTAAGCTCTTAGGAGCAGGGTGTATTAGATTGTAAGCTCCAAGGAGCAGGGTGTATTAGATTGTAAGCTCTTAGGAGCAGGGTGTATTAGATTGTAAGCTCTTAGGAGCAGGGAGTATTAGATTGTAAGCTCCTAGGAGCAGGGCGTATTAGATTGTAAGCTCCTAGGAGCAGGGTGTATTAGATTGTAAGCTCTTAGGAGCAGGGCGTAATAGATTGTAAGCTCCAAGGAGCAGGGTGTATTAGATTGTAAGCTCTTAGGAGCAGGGTGTATTAGATTGTAAGCTCCAAGGAGCAGGGCGTATTAGATTGTAAGCTCCGAGGAGCAGGGTGTATTAGATTGTAAGCTCCAAGGAGCAGGGTATATTAGATTGTAAGCTCTTAGGAGCAGGGTGTATTAGATTGTAAGCTCCAAGGAGCAGGGTGTATTAGATTGTAAGCTCTTAGGAGCAGGGTGTATTAGATTGTAAGCTCCAAGGAGCAGGGTGTATTAGATTGTAAGCTCTTAGGAGCAGGGCGTATTAGATTGTAAGCTCTTAGGAGCAGGGCGTATTAGATTGTAAGCTCCTAGGAGCAGGGTGTATTAGATTGTAAGCTCTTAGGAGCAGGGCGTATTAGATTGTAAGCTCTTAGGAGCAGGGTGTATTAGATTGTAAGCTCCTAGGAGCAGGGTGTATTAGATTGTAAGCTCTTAGGAGCAGGGTGTATTAGATTGTAAGCTCTTAGGAGCAGGGAGTATTAGATTGTAAGCTCCTAGGAGCAGGGTATATTAGATTGTAAGCTCCTAGGAGCAGGGTGTATTAGATTGTAAGCTCTTAGGAGCAGGGTGTAATAGATTGTAAGCTCCAAGGAGCAGGGTGTATTAGATTGTAAGCTCTTAGGAGCAGGGTGTATTAGATTGTAAGCTCCAAGGAGCAGGGCGTATTAGATTGTAAGCTCCGAGGAGCAGGGTGTATTAGATTGTAAGCTCCGAGGAGCAGGGTATATTAGATTGTAAGCTCTTAGGAGCAGGGTGTATTAGATTGTAAGCTCCGAGGAGCAGGGTATATTAGATTGTAAGCTCTTAGGAGCAGGGTGTATTAGATTGTAAGCTCCAAGGAGCAGGGCGTATTAGATTGTAAGCTCTTAGGAGCAGGGTGTATTAGATTGTAAGCTCTTAGGAGCAGGGTGTATTAGATTGTAAGCTCTTAGGAGCAGGGTGTATTAGATTGTAAGCTCCAAGGAGCAGGGCGTATTAGATTGTAAGCTCTTAGGAGCAGGGTGTATTAGATTGTAAGCTCTTAGGAGCAGGGTGTATTAGATTGTAAGCTCTTAGGAGCAGGGTGTATTAGATTGTAAGCTCCAAGGAGAAGGGTATATTAGATTGTAAGCTCTTAGGAGCAGGGTGTATTAGATTGTAAGCTCTTAGGAGCAGGTTGTATTAGATTGTAAGCTCCTAGGAGCAGGGTGTATTAGATTGTAAGCTCTTAGGAGCAGGGCGTATTAGATTGTAAGCTCCAAGGAGCAGGGTGTATTAGATTGTAAGCTCCAAGGAGCAGGGTGTATTAGATTGTAAGCTCTTAGGAGCAGGGTGTATTAGATTGTAAGCTCTTAGGAGCAGGGTATATTAGATTGTAAGCTCCAAGGAGCAGGGTGTATTAGATTGTAAGCTCCAAGGAGCAGGGTATATTAGATTGTAAGCTCCAAGGAGCATGGTGTATTAGATTGTAAGCTCTTAGGAGCAGGGTGTAGTAGATTGTAAGCTCTTAGGAGCAGGGCGTATTAGATTGTAAGCTCCAAGGAGCAGGGTGTATTAGATTGTAAGCTCTTAGGAGCAGGGTGTATTAGATTGTAAGCTCTTAGGAGCAGGGTGTATTAGATTGTAAGCTCTTAGGAGCAGGGTGTATTAGATTGTAAGCTCCTAGGAGCAGGGTGTATTAGATTGTAAGCTCTTAGGAGCAGGGTGTATTAGATTGTAAGCTACTAGGAGCAGGGTATATTAGATTGTAAGCTCTTAGGAGCAGGGTGTATTAGATTGTAAGCTCTTAGGAGCAGGGCGTATTAGATTGTAAGCTCCAAGGAGCAGGGAGTATTCGATTGTAAGCTCTTAGGAGCAGGGTGTATTAGATTGTAATCTCTTAGGAGCAGGGCGTATTAGATTGTAAGCTCCAAGGAGCAGGGAGTATTAGATTGTAAGCTCTTAGGAGCAGGGTGTATTAGATTGTAAGCTCTTAGGAGCAGGGCGTATTAGATTGTAAGCTCTTAGGAGCAGGGTGTATTAGATTGTAAGCTCTTAGGAGCAGGGCGTATTAGATTGTAAGCTCTTAGGAGCAGGGCGTATTAGATTGTAAGCTCCTAGGTGCAGTGTGTAATAGATTGTAAGCTCTTAGGAGCAGGGCGTATTAGATTGTAAGCTCCAAGGAGCAGGGTGTATTAGATTGTAAGCTCCAAGGAGCAGGGTGTATTAGATTGTAAGCTCCAAGGAGCAGGGTGTAATAGATTGTAAGCTCTTAGGAGCAGGGCGTATTAGATTGTAAGCTCCAAGGAGCAGGGTGTATTAGATTGTAAGCTCCTAGGAGCAGGGTGTAATAGATTGTAAGCTCTTAGGAGCAGGGCGTATTAGATTGTAAGCTCCAAGGAGCAGGGTGTATTAGATTGTAAGCTCCAAGGAGCAGGGCGTATTAGATTGTAAGCTCTTAAGAGCAGGGCATATTAGATTGTAAGCTCCAAGGAGCAGGGTGTTTTAGATTGTAAGCTCCAAGGAGCAGGGTGAATTAGATTGTAAGCTCCAAGAAGCAGGGTGTATTAGATTGTAAGCTCTTAGGAGCAGGGTGTAATAGATTGTAAGCTCCAAGGAGCAGGGTGTATTAGATTGTAAGCTCTTAGGAGCAGGGTGTATTAGATTGTAAGCTCCGAGGAGCAGGGTGTATTAGATTGTAAGCTCCGAGGAGCAGGGTATATTAGATTGTAAGCTCTTAGGAGCAGGGTGTATTAGATTGTAAGCTCCGAGGAGCAGGGTATATTAGATTGTAAGCTCTTAGGAGCAGGGTGTATTAGATTGTAAGCTCCAAGGAGCAGGGCGTATTAGATTGTAAGCTCTTAGGAGCAGGGTGTATTAGATTGTAAGCTCTTAGGAGCAGGGTGTATTAGATTGTAAGCTCTTAGGAGCAGGGTGTATTAGATTGTAAGCTCCAAGGAGCAGGGCGTATTAGATTGTAAGCTCTTAGGAGCAGGGTGTATTAGATTGTAAGCTCTTAGGAGCAGGGTGTATTAGATTGTAAGCTCTTAGGAGCAGGGTGTATTAGATTGTAAGCTCTTAGGAGCAGGGTGTATTAGATTGTAAGCTCCAAGGAGCAGGGCGTATTAGATTGTAAGCTCTTAGGAGCAGGGTGTATTAGATTGTAAGCTCTTAGGAGCAGGGTGTATTAGATTGTAAGCTCTTAGGAGCAGGGTGTATTAGATTGTAAGCTCCAAGGAGAAGGGTATATTAGATTGTAAGCTCTTAGGAGCAGGGTGTATTAGATTGTAAGCTCTTAGGAGCAGGTTGTATTAGATTGTAAGCTCCTAGGAGCAGGGTGTATTAGATTGTAAGCTCTTAGGAGCAGGGCGTATTAGATTGTAAGCTCCAAGGAGCAGGGTGTATTAGATTGTAAGCTCCAAGGAGCAGGGTGTATTAGATTGTAAGCTCTTAGGAGCAGGGTGTATTAGATTGTAAGCTCTTAGGAGCAGGGTATATTAGATTGTAAGCTCCAAGGAGCAGGGTGTATTAGATTGTAAGCTCCAAGGAGCAGGGTATATTAGATTGTAAGCTCCAAGGAGCATGGTGTTTTAGATTGTAAGCTCTTAGGAGCAGGGTGTAGTAGATTGTAAGCTCTTAGGAGCAGGGCGTATTAGATTGTAAGCTCCAAGGAGCAGGGTGTATTAGATTGTAAGCTCTTAGGAGCAGGGT